>NC_142930.1:139233224-139290724 GCF_046866305.1 Octopus bimaculoides
ACCTCATGATGATTTGACTATATCGGGGTCGATAAAATAAGTGCCAGTGAAGCATTGGGTAGATGCAATCGACTTGTCCTACTAACCCAAGGTTTGAGGCCTTGTTCCTATAGTGCAGGTTTTCTGAACCATTTTTTATCTATGGGCCCCTTTGGTTACTATGTTATTCTGGTGGACCCCTATAGTTATTCGATGCTTAAAAACTAGTTTTGTAGAAACTTCTTTCAAAATTCATATTTTGGTTTTTCACACATTAACTTGTGTAGGTTGAATTATGTAAAATGTTAAAGAAAGAAACTTAGCTGTTTGATGAAATACAAACCAATACATACATCTAAAGCAAAATTTTGTTAGGTGCCTTTAAAATACTATTGTGGGTCCCTAATTTACTATTTTGTAGTGTGGATCCCCAAAAAATCTTATATGGACGCCCAGAAGTCATACGGACCCCGGTTGAGAACTACTGCAGTAGTAGAAAGAATTATACGGCAGCAGGGTTTTAAACTCAGTCCAAAAGTAATCAGTATAGCAGACAGTTGGAGCTCTCTCATAATTCAATAATGGAGTCGATTTCATCGATTGTTGCCCACCCTCAGAAATAATTTGAGGCAACGCCCAAAACTTAGAAGTTATTGGATAATAACTTCTAAGTTCCTTTCGTCAATAAACATTTTTTTAAACTAGCTCATGACTTCCAATAACTTCACGAATCCAGACATTTTGCAGTATATTATATAATATGCGGAATATTCTATTATGACGTCATGTTAATTCTTAGTTTTCAATACAGAAGTGGGATTATAGATTTGGTAAAATGCTTTATTTTGTTTTGTTCTGTTTCGTTTTAATTTCTTTGCTATTTTTTGGTGGGTGCAAAATTTGATACATTCTATTATGATGTCATTTTTTTTTTTATCGTGCTTCTTATAAACAGGCCGTTCTTTCTGGTCTTTTCTTTTATATCTTCAGTGGTACATCAAACACCAGACCGGGATTTATAGACATCCTTTTTCGCATAATCAAGGCAGCATTGAGATATTTTACTAACTTTATTGAAATATTACACACGCACACACAACACACAACACACACACACACATACAACATACACGCACACACATTCACATTTACACATATTCATATATTTTTCTACCTATTTGTCTCTTGCTTATTTGCTTATCTCTACTTGTCTGTTTATCTGTCCAACAATCCATCCCTCCTTATCTAACCATACCCATCGATCCATCGATTCATATATCCATATGCAGCGAGTCATTTACATCAAATGATTTCAATCCATACCCATCTTAATCCCTCCATTTCAATCAAACCATATCCATTGATCCATCAATCTCAATCCATCTATATATAAGTTCAATCAGTTCATAAATCCATCCACCCATTCCATCGTAATCCGTTCATCCCATATTAATCCATCCCACTTTAATCCGTCCAATCTCATCTTAATCCGTCCATTTCATCATAATCCGTCTATTTTCACCTTAAACCATCCATTCCCACCTAAATTCATTCATTCCCACCTTAATCCGTCCATTCTCACCTTAATCTGTTCACCCATCTTTATCCGATCATCAAATTCTAATCCATCGATTTCATCTTGTTCCATTTATCCATCCCATCAATTCATTTGTCCGACCTTAATTTCATTCATTCAATCGCGATCGATCTATGCCATTACTACTTTCTCAATCCATCCATACATTCACTCCTCCATACAGGCTTCCATCTCTCCGTCCATCCATAGTTGCAAAGTGTGTCAGGGTGGTGTCATCTAACCATGTCGACTTTTAAAAAAATTGCCTCTATCCATGAATGTGTGTATGTTTGTTTATGGCATCACAATACAATCAATATTTCAAACGCGCGCGCACACACACACACACATTATAATATATTTAATTACATTATATACATATCTATTGCTTTATGTGTGTGTGTATGTGTTTGTGCGCATGGGTGTATTGTTGTTGTTGGCACTCCGTCGCTTACGATGTCGAGGGTTCCAGTTGATCCGATCGACGGAAGAGCCTGCTCGTGAAATTAACGTGCAAGTGGCTGAGCACTCCACAGACACGTGTACCCTTAACGTCACACAGTGTGACAAGGCTGACCCTTCGAATTACAGGCACAACAGAAACAGGAAGTAAAAGTGAGAGAAAGTTGTGGTGGAAGAGTACAGCAGGGTTCGCCACCATCCTCTGCCGGAGCCTTCTGGAGCTTTAGGTGTTTTCGCTCAATAAACACTCACAACGCCCGGTCTGGGAATCGAAACCGCGATCCTATGACCGCGAGTCCGCTCCCCTAACCACTGGGCCATTGCGCCTCAACGCATGGGTGTATATATAAATGTAATTATGTACACGAGTGTATCCGTAGGGGAAGACGTGTGGTAGAACAAAGAATCCTGAGCATTTCAGCATTTCAGTATATTATTAAAAGAGTTATTCATCATTCGAGAATAATACTGGTATCAAATTTTGGCACAAGGCCAGCAATTTCAGGGGAGTGGGATAGTCGATTGCATCGACCCCGGTGATCAACTGATACTTATTTTATCGATCTCTCAAAAAAGGATGAAAGGCAAAGTCGGACTCTCAGAATTTGAACTCAGAACGTAAAGATGAACGAAATGCCGCTAAACATTTTGTCCAGCGTGCTAACGATTCTGCCAGCTCGCAAAGGTAATATAAACAGAGTTATCGATGAGTAATAGATCAATATCATAATACTCTAGATATGTGAGCAGAAAGTTATATCTGAATGTTAGAACAAGACCAGAAAGATGGTAAAACTTGTTGAGTTTCTCATGTGTGTTACTTAATGCAAGAAAATAATTTTGAACTTTCACAGACAGCAAATATAGATGAAATTTGAAGTATCATCAAACAAGACAGTTAAATTCAAAGGAAACATGAGCAATCAGAGAGCGCAAACCTCCGCCAAGGCAACACCAACGTCCTCCCAACGATTAGTAAGAGATAATCTTTAAAATGAGAATATCTGAAATAAGCTTGACTGCTCTCACAAACGATAACACTAAAAATAAACCCAACCGTTCTCAAAAATTAAGTAAAAGAAAAACAGGAAAAATAATCCAGAATCCTTGTCCGGTACCGGATCGATCACAAAATCTAATCAGTTCATGCCAGTCACAAGGCCAAACATCCCTGAAAGTTTTATCTGAATCCATCCAGTGGTTCTTGAGATATCTTGTCCACGGACTGCAAGCACGGTTGCATGGTTAAGAAACTCGCTTTGCAACCATGTAGTTTTGGGTTCAGTCCTACTGTGCGTCACCTTCAGCAAGTGTCTTTTACTGTAACCCCGAGTCGACCAACTCATTGTGAGTGAATATCGTAGACAGAAACTGTGTGGCAGCTCGTCGTTTATATGTGTATGTGTGTGTGTATGTGTATATATATATATATTATTATTATTATTATTATTATTATTATTATTATTATTATTCATATGTTCGAATAACTGTGTATGTCTTTGTGTTTGTTCTTCACCACCACCACGGGCATACAACCGGTTTTGGCCGATTTACGACCACGTAACTTTGCGATTCGGGCGAAGATATCAATATAGTAAGTACCATACTTACAAAAATATACTTTAGCCGACGATCTGTTCGACTAAACTCTTCAAAGTAATGCCTCAGTATGGCTGCAATGCAATAACTGAAACAAGTAAAAGGTAAAAGGTTATTTAGGGACCAGTTTTATCCTCTTAAGAATAAGCTTTATAAAAGAGAAGTTAGATATCTGAAGCTTTAGCTGTCATAACTATCTCATTCAATAAGATATTTCAAGGATCTATTTTAAAAAATGGAAAAGAACTGTGGATGCAGGTTTCGGATTTTGAAGTGACACAGATAGGAAGAAGGAAGAGATCTATTAATGCATGGATATTTAATAAAAGTTTATGCAAAGCTGTAAAAGAAGTGGTTGGCAAATCATTGAAATATATTGAACAAGTAATGCTCAAGATCAGTTATCCTAAATGGGAGCCCTTGTGGAACATTGCCACATTTGAAGGGAGCAACTGGCTATCTATTTGTTCATATTGTATTGAAATCAATGGAAGAAATTTGTAAGTTTCAGAAGAATGGGGTCCAGGGATCTGAAAAGTTCCTAGGCGAGCCATGGTGAAAATGACTGAAAATGGCTGACCTAGATGATATTGAAGACAATGCATTATTTGAAGAAAATATTGAAGGTCTAGAGCCTATTGTAGAGAATTCTAATGATGAATAGAGTAATACTATTGGCAACATGCTTTTCACAGGCGAGCTGGCAGAAACGTTAGCACGCCGGGCGAAATGCTTAGCAGTATTTCCTCTGCCGTTACACTCTGAGTTCAAATCCCGCAAAGGTCGACTTTGCCTTTCATCCTTTCGGGGTGGATAAATTAAGTAGCAGTTGCGTACTGGGGTCGATGTAATCGACTTAATCAATCCCTTTGTCTGTCCTTGTTTGTCCTCTCTATGTTTAGCTCCCTGTGAGGAATAAAGAAATAAAAATATGCTTTTCACAGAAATATGTGTGGGTGGGTGGGTGGATGGATGGATGGATGGACATGCAAGGCTGAATTAAAATTTTTTTTCGGGTTTTCATTTACGATTTTTTCAACTTATATGTTATATCTTTAATTTGATACAACTTGTCCAATCGTTGATGAATTGTTTATTCTTTATTTTACAGTTTGAATATGAACGGTAAAAAAAGTTTCAATCAGAACCATTTTACGCTACCTTTGAAAAAAAGAACCGAGTGCAAGGGCAGAGACAAAAGAAATTAATGGTGTGTGGCGCAAAACTGGTCAGACGTTTCAAGAAAGGTGACACCAGCCTCGAAGACAAACCAAAGTCAGAGACCTTCTGTAGTGGAAGATAAGGCCTTGCTTGAAATAGTTGAACAACAGCCAAGCACAAACACTCATAATACATTGTCGGTTGAACATGGTTCTTCACAATTGCACCATCAATCGACACCTCCTTGTGAAGAGGCGCTGTCGAGAAGTTCCTCATGAATTAACCAAATACCAGGTTCAACGGCGTGTGAACACATGCAAACAACTGCTAGCAAATCTTCGAGATGTTCGTTTGTTTGGCGTCGAATTGTAACTGGGATGAAAACTGGATCTGTTTTCATAGTCCTAATAACAGAAATCAGTGGCTTCGCCCTGGCCAAGTTTCAGAACCTGATATCAAACAAGGGCGGTTTGAACAAAAGTGGTCATGCTGTGCACTTGGTGGAATTTCTAGGAAGTGTTGCACTTTGAGCTTGTCTCAAATGGTCATGCTGTGAACACTACCTTTATGAACAACTGCAGCGAGTATATGATGCTTTGAAAGCCCGCTAATTGGTATTGGTTAACAGCAGACGCACCTTCCTACAGCATGGCAATGCCCCAGCACGCACTGCCAATGTGACCAAGCGCAAACTTCAGGAACTTGGAGTGTTAAAATTGCTGCCTCACCCTGCCTACAGCCCAGACCTTGCACCATCAGATCACCACCTTTTCTGAGCCATGGATCATTTCCTGCACAGACGGAGATTGAACAATATGGATGAGATTGAAAACGGGTTCAGGGGAGATTTTTTTTACTCTAAACAAGCCAAATAGTATAAGCATGGAGTTGTGCTTCTGGCACAACGATGGCAACAGACAACAGAATACGATGTGATATATTTCGATGAAGAAACGTTTTGTGCATGTAATTTGTTTTAACTATTAATCAAAACTTCAAACAAAAATCTTTTGACTCAACCTGGTAGGTAGGTAGGTAGGTAGGTAGGTAGGTAGGTAGGTAGGTAGGTAGATAAATAGACAGACAGACAGACAGACAGAGAGATGCATACATACATACATACATACATACATACATACATACATATTTCATTAAATATATGTGGCGTTAGTAACGTGGCCGTTTGCCGAGACACTTATAGCCTCTCCATGTGTATGAAATACCATTTACATGAGAGGAGACGGAAAACGTGTGTTAGCATGTTACCACGAGAGTATTTTGGTCTTCTGCCAGTTGGCTGAAATGAGTCGGTAATTCAGTTTATCGAATAACTCATCGTCGGTCCTGTTGGCGATCCACTTGCATTCACATTTGCAGAAATGATTCAGCAACAATGACATTAAATCTTAACGAAAAAATATTTTGGGGTAGAAAAAACTTGAAGAATGCCTAAGATGGCTGTGTTTGGTATAGAACTCTGGGCCTTGTGATCACAAAGGGAACTTTTTAACCATTCGGCTATATTGTAGCCAATAGTAGAACCATTAGTAGCATACATACACACACACACACACACACACACATACACACACACACATACATACATACATACATACATACATACATACATACATACACACATACATACATGTTAAATCTTCTGAATTAATTATGAAATTTCTATCGAGAGTGCGGGCATGATTTTGTGATTAAGAAGCTCGCTTTGCAACCATGTGGTTTGGGTTCAGTCCTACTTACCGACAGCTTGGGTTAGTATCTTTTGCTATAGTTCCGAGCCAGTTAATGTCTTGCGAGTAGATTTGATAGACGAAAATTGTGTGTGGAAACCGGTTGTACGTATTGTGTGTGGAAACCGGTTGTACGTATATGTGTATGTATGTATGTATATCTCTTCTATTTTTTAATATTATAAATCTTTCACTGAGGAAGGAGCCGATTTCCAACAATGATACTAGGTTTCATCTTTGGAATGTAGTTAACGTAGACAAATTCACATTTGGAACTTGAGAAGACCCTTACATATTCTTACTGTTCCACTCAGATTGCACTTGTAATGTACGAATTAGCTGGTCGATTTCTCTTTCTCAAAATCCCAATTTATCCAGATTCTCCTTTAAGCATTTACTAACAAAACCTAGTGCTCTAATTATTATTGGTATGAATATGAATTCATAGTCTGGATATAGAAGCTGGAGATTTCGAAGCAGTTGTCCATAAATAGCCTCTTTTTTCTTTGATTTTCAAAGAGATATTTATATCTGCAGGGCAGCTAACTTCTATGATGGTATGCATGTATGTATGTATGTATGTATGTATGTATGTGAATGGGGAAAGATTGATTTGCAATGTTTGCAGTCGTGCATGCTTGTCAAGAGCAGGGCTCATTAGCCACCAATGGAGCCACAAATGCAAAATATTAGTCCTAGAGCGCACAATGTTCCTGAAGGTCGGCAATGGTCTTCCTCGGTCACGAGTGGATGGCCATCACATATGTATGTATGTATGTATGTATGTATGTATGCATCTGGCTTCCATACATACATTGTTGGTTTGTTTACGTCCCCGTAACTTAGCGGTTCGGAAATAGAGACCGATTGAATAAATCCCAGACTTTAAAAAATATGAACTGGGGTCGGTTTTGAAGGCGGTACCCCAGCTTGGCCGCACTCCAATGACTGAAACAAGTAAAAGATAAAAGGTCAAAAAGCTACAGACAACTATTGAATGACATCTGAGTCGTTACACATCTCGTCCAAATCTCTCAACTACCAGTTGCTTGTCCTTTGTACCATACTTTGAGAAGTCTAAGTTGCTTTAATCTCTCCTTAACAATTTAACACATCAAATATTTTTTAACAAGCTCACAAGTTAATCGCGACACCAGCGATTAACCTGTAAGCACTGTTATTCTATATATTCACTGGCTGGGAGATGAATCGCTGTTGTCTGTAGCGGACGAGTGTCCTTCATTGACAAGACCAAAAAAAAATCGAAATAACGTGATCTGGTGCTCTTGGCGTTGGAGATGGCGGGGATGTCTCCTCGCTGGCGATACAAACAGGAGTGCATTTTGCACCAGACACCAATATTAGAGTTTTTCTCGTGATAACTACCGCAGTATAGTTTGTTCTAACAGAATATCCATGTTTAAATAAGGATAAATATTACTTCACAATCTTTTAGATATTGTCCCAAAATGAATGTGCCCTTTATTATTTAAAATGATAGAAAACGGTTAGGGTTGGATTCTGCATTTGTACTGCTATTTATAGCGGATCAAACGACTGCATAGGGCCACTCTCTTCAGTTTGCTACCGACAAGGAAAATATGAACTGAGAGAAAGACAGTTGAATAAGCTGTCAGAACGTAAAATAAATTATTACAGAGGTAACGATTGCCTTATTCCTTGTTTATTTGTTTGTTTTCTTGCTCCAGTTTTGCGATTATCCTTATCCTATATCTATGTTTTATAGCTAATTAGGCTGGTATGGCAGCGATGTTAGATTGAGGCAAAACCAGAACAGGAAACATTTCGTTTATGGAGGGACGAATTAAATATGAGGAAAGAAGATAAGAAGTAGTAGTATTCAAAGGTAGAGAAAAAAGAATCTATAAAGTGAGGTAGGGAAAATGGCGTAGGAATATTCCATCTGGCTGAAATAGTTAAAGGGGCTGTTAAACTTGCTGAGTGAAGTTACTTCATGAATGAAATTCATTGGATTTTAACAAAGAGTAAGTAATTGAACCGATGAGGATGTTTTTATGTGGTTGATCGACCTGTTAGAAATAAAAGCCAATTCTCTCTAAAAGGGCAATGTACATTGGATAATGTAGTCAAATAAAAGATGAGATGGTGAAAATTGAAACTAGAATAATAGAGTGGGGCCTCAACGTAATCCCTCATTCTGCTAGGAATAGCAAACATATCTCACTCAACATCGCAGCTAGAATGTCCTTGTTCATGGGCCTCCTCGGTCAGAGATAACCAGGAGATAAACGCAATCTTTCATCATAGGCCTGCTCACTTCCGCCTAATTTAGGGATAAACAAAAACGGCAACAAAATGTCGAATATTTTGTCAGTAAACTGTTGGTTTGTTTACGTCCCCGTAACTTAGCGGTTCGGAAATAGAGACCGATTGAATAAGTCCCAGACTTTAAAAAATATGAGAGTTTTATTAAAAAAGTAACTTTGTTAGAATCAGTACCGCCCAGGACAGACCTTGAGTTTGCAGCAGCACCACCACCACGCCGTAAGTATAACACTTCAGCTCCATGCGACAATAAGTAAATTACATCAAAAATATGTAAAAAAAAAAAAATAATAATAATAATAATAATAATAATAATAATAATAATAAAATAAAATTAAAATAAATAAGTACTAAATGGTTTCTCTTATCAGTTTATATTTACAAAGTTTGGCTGGCTGCCCTCACTGCGCAATTATTCACGACACATCCCTGACATAGGCCGTAGTCAAAGTTATTCTAATCGAAAACTGTGAGTTGAGCTGTGTCCCGACATTAAAATCACTTTTATTGGGTTTTCAGATAAATTCGTTCGGCTTTTTTTTTTTTCTATTTGGCATTCCATCGTCATAAGACTGAAAAGAAATAAAATTTATTCAAATTTCGAAAACGATAAACAAAAGTTGTAGAGAAAGAATAGAGCTACCAAAAACATGAAACACTGCGATAAAAGTATTTTTCGTCTTAATTCAAATAACATTGGGAAGGGTTAAAATAAAAATGTAGTTTTAAAAAAGAAGCGAATGAACTTATCTGACAGCCCAATATTCTAATATAGACTTATACACGCTTAAGCAGTGAACCCAAAAGTACTACCTCAAAAAAGCATCAGTCGGTGGGGGAAGCCCTCCTCATACCCCGCCATTCGACCCTTCCCTCCCCTAGTTATGCTACTGGTTTTTGTAATAACATAAGGAATATTTCTTACAGTGACAAAAGGCCAAGAATTTGAGAGAAGTGAACGGTGGATTGAATCAGTTCCCTGTATATTGTCTTTACTTTATCCAAATTGAAGAGATGAACGGCAACGTGAACTTTCGGTGAGAAATGTAATCACCATGATAAAGTGGGGACAGCTATGCGCACCTTCAAACGGCTTGAAATAGCAGGCAAATTTCTCTGAGTGCACATCCTATTTTGAGTCCACTGTAAACGTTTACGTCTTCGGGGAGAAGAGTAAACGTTATAGTTTGAAACCTTTTGATCATAGATCAGCTGCTTGATCGAGGCTAACCTAGGGCTAAACTTAACGATAACAACAAATGAAGAAAGGACGTCTTAAATTATGTAGTTCTAAAGAGAAAAAAAAAGATGGAACGGTCACAGCTCGAGTGCATTTGAACGCAGTAGCGTAGCCAGGTTCTAAAGTTAAAGGCGCCATGACACATACCAGACCATTTTAAATTCATTTCTCTTATATTACGCGAAATGTTTCATTGGTTACAATATGCGTAATTGTATTCTACATTCATTAATCTCGTGTTTCACTAACAATGTCATAATGTATGAAACTTATATAATGGGAGGCAAGGTTCTCGATATTGGTTGAATATCGCCTTCTCCCGTTAATTTCTTGTTCTTCGTGTTGTTTAAGGCTCCAGCAGTCGAGTAAAGAAGTATTAGGCAAAACGCAGGTTCTCCATTAGTTTTATTTACAATATATACAAGGGTGTAGTACGTTGCTCTTTGCAGCCATCTCATGAGGTGTGAATTCGTCGTTCTCCGTTACGCGGGCCCATTGCCGCAGGAGATGCGACAAGTGGATTAGCCTAGAGGCTCAACCTGTGAAGTGTGCTCTGCAAGCGGTCGCAGGGGAAAAGAGAGATCGAATCTGGTTGCTTGGCTGTTTTATCCAGTTTGCCATCGCGAGCCTCGTTGTGATCTCGCGCATGGCAAATGGATGCAGGTGAGATCTCGCTCCAGTCTCGGAGATGGCAATGTCTGCCGCTAGATCTCATCCAACATGGCGCTGACTGCTTGTGCCGCTATACTTACAACTTCTGATATAAGTGTGAGGTGAAAAAAACAAAACTTCACGAAACTTCGTCCAACGTCTAAAGGTTATGACGTCAGGGTTTGTTTCGATTCTTCAGATGTCAACGGTCACCAATATATCACCGGAAATTGAGCAGACAATTTTAAAACACGTGAGTTTGGTCTAATAAAGTTCTACCAAGGTCATGCGCCTAACAAAAAAAAAGAAGAGAAATATTCGACTTTTATCGCACAAGTGAACTAAAGTGTTTTAGAAAATTGTTGAAAAGGCGCCAATTTTGAAAAATGTGCTCGTGGGGAGCGGTTGTTCTCTTTGCTCCCCTATTGGCAATGCAACTGTTTGAACATATCCTGCTTGATCAGAGGCTGATGTGGGGTTAACAACGGCAGCAACAAAAGAATACACGCTTAAACGAAATTTTCGAGGCTCACAGTAAATTAATATTCATTACAATCTACACCGTTTTCTTTTTTAGCTTACTGTTCATTTCTTTTACAGTTGTTAAGCACTTTATCTGTTTCCCTACATTTTCTGCCAAGTGATTATTCTTTGAAGAAAAGACAAAATAAATATGGTTAGAAATAAAGACTGTTTTTAATGTAACGTGGCCTTAGCTTTGGAGCGAGATAGATAAATAGGATGGTGAAGTCGTTCGTATCTTTCCAAATGTATGAACATCAGAAGATTATTCTTACTGGGGGTTAGAATTTTCAGAGATGATGCCGTAATTTAAACAAAGAACTCGACACTAATATGTGTGTGTGGTATGAAGCTTAAAAAGAAGTATACCACGCGATCAGTTAAGAGAGTAAAGCCTTGTGAAATAAAGCTATCCGGAGTTTCATGATCAAAATATTAATTTATTTCGCCATTTGTAAAACACTGGTAAAAACAAGACGGTTTAAGAACTGCGTTCGATGTAATCGAGGTTTGAACGAGCTCACACATTTAGAAGAAGAACCTCCATGGACTGTATTAATACCAAGAGTGAGATTTTTTCTTCATGTCCGCATACGACAAAATATATCTTAGCGGAACGATTATTCTTAACACGTCTAGGCAGATTCAGACACAAAACATGTTGGCCGCTATCAGAAGAGAATCATTTCTCCCATTTACGACAACAGTGTATCCAACACACTCGGCTCATTAGCGCAAAGGATTCTGGGACATGGGTGTTTCGACATGTTGAGTTTCGTCAACGAAAGATATGGATGAATGGATGGATGGACTGATGGATGGACGGAGGGACAGACAAAAAGATAGATAGATAGATAGATAGATAGATAGATAGATAGATAGATAGGTTATACTGATGCACACGTCAATTAAGCGAAAATGTACTCAATGTTTGTTGCAGAGGTATAACTTTTATTAGCGTAAAATTTCAGTTTTTAATAATAATTTTGTGTATATATATATGTGTGTGTGCATATATGTGTGTTGGCAAACCGAGTCATTTCTTCATACCTAAATGCTTCGTGGAGATTGACTAAGATCAACTGGTTGATTAACGTCAGTTGCACGAAACCTTTAGGCATGAGGAAATAATCCGGTTTACTTACGCACATTTATGATAGATTCTACACACTTTTAACACAAATGTGTACTGATCACTCAGTGTTTTTGGCATAAAATACGTAAACAAATATACTGTGCCAGCATGGAAAAGCTGACATAATATGATGATCGCTATGACGAAGATGTGATGATGACGACGACGATGATGATGATGATGATACGCGCTCACACCACACCACACTTCTCCATATTTACACTACACACACCTATGCATATATAGATATACACATACATATGTATATAAATATACACACACACATACATATATTTACATTGTATTTATGTATTAAACATACATACATACATACATACATATATATATAGAGAGAGAGAGACAGACAGACAGACAGACAGACAGAGTGAGAAGCATATATTCACGCACGTGTAATTTTGTATATGTATGTATATATATATATATATATATATATATATATATATATAATATATATATATATATGTGTGTGTGTGTGTATGTATGTATGTATATATTATACACATACACACACACACGCGCACACGTACACACATACATAATATATACATATATATACACACACGCATATATACATATGTATACAAATACATACATACATACATACATACATACATGAAACGTTGTCAAATACCTTTGATTGTTTCTAGAAGACAGAATTTCGAGCATTTGCTAAGTTTAGCCGTCAAACGTTAACGGTGCGTTGAGGTAAATGATGGTTGCATAATTAAATTGATAAAGCACCGAGTAACATCAGATGATGTGAAAAAGTAGGATGGCAGCCAAACGTGTGCCTGTGTGATAAAATACAAGTTGTACAAAAGAAACGGTTCCATTTTGACTTTAACCTGACCGTTTACACTTTAACGTGCAGCCTACCTTGCACATTTTACACGTCGTTGTGCAGTCTACTTCTACTGAAAGGACCTTATAATGCAGGATGATAAATGCAAGTTGAATAATGTTGAATAACGATTTATTAGTAATGACTTAGACGTAATCATGAAAATCATAATCCTTTTCTAAAAAATGCTAAATGGTACATTAACGGTCATTATTGTGAGGGAATTCATTAAGGCGACGAGCTGGCAGAATCGCTAGCACACCGGACGAAATGCTTCACACCATTTCTTCTACATTATTGACATTCGACGGATATTTTTCCTCATATTGTTTGTTGTTAACACAACGTTTCGGCTGATATACCCTCCAGCCTTCATCAGGTGTCTTGGGATAATTTCGAACCTGGATTCTCATTCCAAATGTATTTTTTGATGTTGTTATTATTATTATTATTATTATTATTATTCAGGTCGCTGCTTGGAATCGAACTCAGAATTTTGGGGTTAGTAACCCGCGCTCTTAACCACTACGCCATATGCCCGCGGGCATATGGCGTAGTGGTTAAGAGTGGGCATATGGCTTAGTAGTTAAGAGCGCAGGCTACTAAACCCAAGATTCCAAGTTCGATTCCAGGCAGTGACCTGAATAATAATAATAATAATAAAATCAAAAAATACCTTAGGAATGAGAACCCAGGTTCGAAATTTCCCCAAGACACCTGATGAAGGCTTGAGGTTATATCAGCCAAAACGTTGTGTTAACAACAAACAAGATGAGGACAACTATCTGTCAAATGTAAATAATGTAAATAATGTACATAATTCCTCATCTCTTAAATATAGAACTGTAGCATTTCTTCTAGCCTTAAGTTCTATGACCTAATTCTGCCAAGGTCACGGAGGTGATCCTTCTGGGGTCAATAAAATAAGTACCAGCTGACCACTGGTGTTAATGTAATAGATCAGTTACCTCCCCAAAAATTTTAGGCTTTGTGCCTATTGGAGAATGGATTGTAATGGAATTCATTGGTGCTACATAACTGATACAGACAATTTTCTCTTAAATCCTTTAACGATACACACAAGCAAATCTGCTGCATCTTTTCTCGGTACTGTCAAGGAAATGTATTCAAGGTGTGGTTGGAGAAGTTCACTGTTAACGCCACTCATTTTCCTTTAATATCTTTGTATTGGCATCCAATCTAGCCAAAAGGGTAAAAACAAAAGTAAGCACAGGTAATAAATTCATATTATGAAAAGTCACAAAAACAACTGACGTCTCAGTAGACGGATCAAATCAATTTACTGTGTTGACTACGGATACCGCTATAGACTGCACACTAAAGTAGCACCGAAGAGCTTTACTAATGATAAAAAGTCACGTGGTAGGAGGTAAATGCACAAACGGGATAAATCTAGAAAAGTAGCCAAATATTTATCGAATCAAATTATACTGTCTGTGGTAAGTAGCTTGCTTCCCAACCACATGGTTCCGGGTTCAGTCCCACTGCGTGGCACCTTGGGCAAGTGTCTTCTACTATAGCCTCGGGCCGACCAAAGCCAATCTGTGATGGGTACAACTACAAAGATGCACACGCATGTACACATACACACGCACACGCACACATTTACACATACACATACGTACACACACATGTATGTACACAACAGGCTTCTTCCAGTTTCCATCTACAAAATCCACATCTCGATTATTTACGTAGTTATTTTCTACACGTCTAGGAAGGTCCAAGCACAAAATATCTTGGTCGCTGTAGTAAACGTTCATAGAATATAAAATATTGGTTATTCAAAGGGCAATTATTTCTATCTCCACAATTACACAGACGATCATTTTGACAAGGTAGAAGAAATACTTTCATTTCTGTTACCAAGTATTGCAGCCAACATCTTTACCATTTCTTTTATTTGCGCTTCTAAGAAAAACTCTGCAAAACGCATAAACACTTCGCGTCAAATTGTCTACTTATATATACGAGGGGGTGCTGAAAAATTCCTGGCTTTGGCTAAAAGAAAACACGGGAGGATTTTATTCAACATCTTCCTCTCTCAGATTCTCACACTTATTGCAGCAGCCCTTCATTTTTCCTAAGCCTTGTAAAAGAACTCGGAAGGTTGGACCTCCAGCCAGGCCTTTCGCGACACCCTTAAAGCCAGGAACTTCTCAGCACCTTTCGTAGGTAAATCAATCGAAGTTATTCTCGTATTAATTTATTCATAAAGGTCATAATGAAATGGCAATAGATTTTCATTACATAATCGATATATAATCAATGTTACGTAATCATTGGTCTCATTCATGTTTTTCTACTTGTTAAATGATTTATTAACTGTATGCATTGATACAGCTGTAACCAAAAAATAAATTTGACATCAATACCTCCATTCTTCGCTTATTTTAGGGAAGCTTCTCAGATTTTCAGTCTGAGTGAAACACTTCTAATGAAGCATTGTCCTTCTCTATATATTTTGTTAGCTAGTATTTTACAGGAGTGCTGACTGAGGTAACAGTCTATTCCCAGATCTCCTTTCATTTGCTATACACGTATGTATGTGTGAATGTATGTATGTCCTTCCCTTTTTAATTTTAGAATAAATTTTGACCAGCTACCTACTTGGTAACAAGGTTGTGAAGGATTTGTTTCAAAACGTCATCCTTTAAATCTGAACGTCTTGCAGATTTTTATAGTCTCAGATATCGTGATCATTTGCAGCACATGAATTAAGAACTTGCATTCTCTCCCCCAAAATCCCAAGTTCAGCCATACTTTGTTCCAGACGGGGTCGGTATGTACCTTTTTGAACAAACCTGTGATCAAAGGAAATCCAGCCATAATCGTCCGGCCTCCCAGTTTTTTTTTTTGGCGTCTTTTTTTTTTTTTTTTAATGCATTATCCAATAATATTTCTCCATTCTAAGATTGTGGGGTGTGATTTCAGGAAGATTTGGTTGCTATTTCTACAAGATCAAACGACCTTATAGAGGTCCCAACGTTGGTGGTGGGTGGTAGTGATGGTGGTAATAGTCATGATGGTGAGATATTTAGCAGTAAGTCAACTCCACCCAAGCACACCTATGACCAAATGTATTCCACCCATGACCATCCCATCTTTTTTTTTTTTGGAGGCAAGTAGGACTACATTATCTATTGTGTACTTTTCCTTTCTCCAACCCCAATGGTTGAAGTATGGCTTGAGGGAGATTTGGTTAAGCAGTTCGAGCAACCATGTAAAGACACTCTTTGACTACCTCATATTTTCATAGCAGAAGAACACAAGGAGATAAAACAATTACAGAAGAATATTTATTAGACATCTGGTTTTACAGCTAATTATACAGCCACCAAAGTGTATTTGAGCAGTTTTACACTTTTAACCCTTCTATGACTAATAAAACAACTATGTTCTCTTATAAATGGAGCACCTTCCAAGAAGACATTTGTCTGCATGGCTGAGGACTGACACAAAAATGTTTTATGATAAACTGAACACCTTCGACCCACCACCACCACCACCACCACCACCACCATACCACATCACACCAATACCAACACTTTAGTCTAATTGCCTCACAGCTGGCTTGCTGCCTATCTTTAATATCCTCTAATCTTCAAATGTATACACATACATAGACACACACAAATATATATATATATATTATATGATACAAATAATAAATGAGTATATGCATAAATACGTACATGTATGTACATACTTACATCTACCTGTATATATAGATGCATATCTGGGTACAGGACGTTGCAAACAAAACGTAGACAAAAAAATAATAACCAGAGTACAGAAAACACACAGGCCACATAGAGAACATTTCCTTCATCAGCTGCCACCATTCTAACACTGGCATTACACTCATAGACACACAATTATATCTATATATATATTATACACACACACAAAGATATATAAATATAGTATTCAGAATATTCAGAAAAATCCAACAGGACTTAATCGTATTCCACCCAATGAAGCACACACATACGGCTGTTACTGAAAAATATTCAATTATATACTAATTGCAAAGAATGATCTTCTATAATGGTATATGAATATAAACTCACCAACTTAAAAGCTGGTGTACAGTGCAGAAAATATTGTGATCTACTATTAAAGCTTGATATCTTCCATGCTCATGTTATACTATTCTTTATATATCTTCCATGGTCGTGTTATACTATTCTTATATATAACTTCCATGGTCGTGTTATATTATTCTTCCATCCTCATGCAATATATATATATATATATATATATATCCTCCATCGTGTGATATATATTTAATATATCTTCCATCATGTTATATAATAATAATATTAGGGATAAAATCCAAAATTACAGGTAAAAACTCAATTAAAATCAATTTATTAAAAATTAAAATTAAATTAAGCTCCACAGTATATAAGCTTCATCGATGAGTTCATGAACCTTGGTTCTTTTCCCTAAAACTATATATATATATAATATATATATATATATGTATGTATATATATATATCCATCCTTGTGTTATATTGTTCTAATAAATATTTCTTATTTCTTTATTGCCCACATGGGGCTAAACATAGAGGGGACAAACAAGGACAGACAAAGGGATTAAGTCGTTTACATTGACCCCAGTGCGTAACTGGTACTTAATTTATCGACCCCGAAAGGATGAAAGGCAAAGTCGACCTCAGCAGAATTTGAACTCAGAACGTAACGGTAGACGAAATACCGCGAAGCATTTCGCCTGGCGTGCTAACGTTTCTGCCAGCTTGCCACCTTTATTGTTCTAATAAATATTTCTGCTTATCTTTTCTTTACGTTCTCTCTTGAACTTCTCAATCCACAAACATACAAGATACAAGAATTATCAAGAGAACTGAGAAGCATTGTCATTAACCCCAACAAATGCCCATCTTCCTACACATATTACATGTATCTCTATATGTTATAGACACAGGCATGGCTGTGTGTGGTAAGAAGTTGGCTTCCTAACCATCAGGTTCCCGGTTTAGTCCCACTGTGTGGCATCTTAGGCAAGTGCCCTCTACTATAGCCCCAGGCTAACTAAATTAACAAAATTTTGATAGTGTGGTACTTTCTGGAATTCTCCACATTTCAAGATGTAGGACACATGTTTTATTTTAACTGACCAATAGAAAGAGTTTACAAAACTGATTTGTATATGATTAGCATATTATATCACCAGTAAAAATTTAATCAGCAATGAAGTTAACCTCACTTGCTACTATAACACACTTTAAAAAAGTTTTCTTTCTTTTTTTTTTAGAAAATAAACAATAGATGATTTTATATAAATAAATTAAAAAAACATTATTTTATTTATCCTTATAAACAATAAACATCTCGAACAATTTAATAATGAACTTGAACTTGCTAGGGAGTGAGTCCCAATAAACACAGGTTAGGGCCTTTGGCATTCACAGATCACCAACAGATTATCACAAGCTGTACAGCTACCACACCCACAGGCCATCATCTTATCATCACAGGTTGCAGTGACCAGAGAGCACCAACACATGGCATTATTTGAAATTTTACAATTTTCATTGTGCTTAACCCTTTAGTATTCAGAATTCTCTGTCAAATGTAATTCTTTTTTATTCAAATAGATTTGAATTAATCATGCATTACTTTATAGTTTTGAGATTTCAATGATGTGATTGTTTATTTCTAGAATAATAATTGTAGGGTAAGTGAGAGAGGCTGAATCTGGCCAGTTTGAAAATAAAACAGGTAGATTATTTTGGCCAGATATGGCCAATTTAAATGCTAAAGAGTTAAGGCAGATATCATGGTAAGGCACAGCAGGTTCAAGGCAAATTCAAAGGCTTCATCTGGTTTCGATTTCACCTGGATCTGCATACACAACATTTACATTGCTAACTGGCATGAAGGACAGGAATTCTCATTTTGCCATCTTTATATCTATAAGACATCATGCATTTTGCAAACATTGTCATTTGTTGTTGCTGTTGTTGTAGCCAGCAGTGTTTGGCTAATGGATGAATCCATCTCCTGTGCTGAAATATAAAAAGGAAAAATTGTTAATTATCTCTGGGAGAATTTGTATGAGTGTGTGTGTGTGTGTGTGTGTGTGTGTGTGTGTGTGTGACAGAGAGAGACAGACAGACTAAGAGTGAAAGAAAGGAGAATGAAAAAAGAAAAAAAAACAACAAAACAAACAAGTGATGTATAAAATATAATTATGAAGGGGAAGGTGGGTATGAGAGAAGAGAGAGAGGAGAGAGAAAAAGAGTAAAAGAGAAGAGCGAAAGAGAGGCAAGAGGAAGAGGGGAGGAGAGTTGAGCCCATGTGGTGCAAAGGAGCGAAGAGAGAAGATTAATCCCTGTATAATATATATATATATATATATATATATATA
Organism: Octopus bimaculoides; assembly: GCF_046866305.1. Lineage (NCBI taxonomy): Eukaryota > Metazoa > Mollusca > Cephalopoda > Octopoda > Octopodidae > Octopus > Octopus bimaculoides. The sequence goes on from NC_142930.1 coordinate 139,252,887, forward strand.
TATATATATATATATATATATATATATATATATGCGTGTGTATATTCACATACATATGAAAATCACATCTACTGACTTTACAAATTATACTTACCCTCCTAAGTAGCCTTTTGAATGTTTGGAGACAAATCTGTTGTAGTCAATCCTTAACATAAACTGGTCGATTGTTTGTAGACTGGAGTAAGCTTGGGATTTGTTCAGCATACTAAATAACATCCCAGTGTGATTACGAACATCCTAAAACAAATGAAAAAATTAGAATTCAGATTTTTCCCAAGACTTCTTTGGTTTCATGTTTGTAGTTGTACTGCAAAGATCAAATAAGACCTATTTTGGGATGGTGCTAACATATATGGGTGCCACACCACTGAGATGGGTGGATGGATGGATATATATGTACGCACACACACACACATACATATATATATACACACATACACACACACACACACACACACACACACACACATACATATATACACACATATACACATACATGAATATATATATACACACATATACACATACATACATATACAGAGACACATATACACATACATACATACATATACACACACATATACACATACATACATATACAGAGACACATATACACATACATACATATACACATACATACATATACACACACATACAGCATTTTGTTTGTGAACTAATGATTCTGCCACCTTGCCACCTCATAATGAAACAATAATCCTTTCTACTGTAGGCACAAGGCCTGGAATTTTAGGGAAGGAAACCAGTCAATTATATTAACCCCCAGTGTTTCACTGGTACTTATTTCATCAACCCCGAAAGGATGAAAGGCAAAGTCAACCCCAGTAGAATTTGAACTCAGAATGTAAAGACGGGCAAAATGCTGCTAAGTATTTTGCCTGGCATGCTAATGATTCTGCCAGCTTTCTGCCTTTTATAACAAAACAATAACGACACCAGCAACAAAGTAAGATGAAAATTAAAAACCTTTCGAATGGAAGACAGACGCTGTTGTTGAATGTCAGTCAGTTCAGCTGGGTAACTGTTCTTGATGAGATCACAAAATGACAGACACGCCGATAACAGATCATCTAACAGGTGATTCTGTAACACAATTGAAACAAAGACCTTGTTAGTAATTTTAACCTTGATAATGATGAATAAATAAGCAAATTATACACACACACAAGTAGCATTGGTTTCAAATTTTGGCACAAGGCCAGTAATTTCGAAGAGGGGTAAGCCAATTATATCAACCCCAGTACTCAACTGGTACTCATTTTATTGACCTTGAGAGGATGAAAGGCAAAGTCAACCTCAGTGGCATTTGAACTCAAAACGTACAGATACATGAAATGCTGCTAAGCAAATTCCCCAGAGCGCTAATGATTCTCCCAGCTCACCACCTTAAACACACAAATAGTATTAACAAACAATACAAGACATAGTTGTCTCTTCATTCTATCATCATTATAGTGGCTTCTTCTCTTTGACAATGGCTGATTTTGTACCCTCCTGACTCACACTTCTCTCCTCTTCTTTTTACCCACACTATCACATATACTAGCACCTGACCTTGTATCAACCATTATCCCTAATCTGGAATTTTCCTGCAGGTATCAACTTGCAACTGGGCAAGAGGAACATTGACTACATCAATGTCATTGGTCTCAGGAGATAGAAATGGCTACCAGTACAATCCCTTTTCCAGACCAAACTATTATAGGGGATCTCCTTCAGACCAGTTATCTACATCTGTGTGTGCAAGCCCGGGCATGTATTTTTGTGGAGAAAAGAAGTAGTAGCCCATGCATGCAAGTCTCCCCTCTCCATAACCCCAATGCTGACCAAGGGAAAGGCCCTAACTTCAGGGCCACTGATACTCTATCAGTTCCACTCAGGACTGATACTTTTTTATCAAGCCCCAAAACATGAAAAGCAAAGTTCACTGTTTCAGCAGGATTTGAACTCAGAATGCAGGGAGTCGAAACAAATACAACAAAGTATTCTATCCAATGTTCTAACAATTCTACTAGCTTGAGACCAAACCATTAAAAGGAAAAAAAATATTTTAAAGAAGAAATATAGATATATCCAGAGTACAATGATTAGCACACTTGCCCGTTCATTAGGATGGACATGATCCAATGAGGCAGCTTCTATGTGGTTGCTCAACCTGCAAGAAAGAGCAGCCAAACTTTACTCCTGACACACTCTACTGACTTAAAAAAGAGAAGCCACATTGCATAGTATTGTCCTTGATACATTATGCTACAGGGTGGTCATGGCTGGATATTTTGATCACAGGTCTTCTCTATAAGGACTAATTCAGGGCTAAACATCAACAGAATGGACATAAAGATTGTTTGCCAACATACTGCAGTCATACAAAATACCGCAAAATGACCTTCCCACTTGTTTTGCTTGTGCCTTATTGAAAGGTGTAAAAAAGGATGTGGTCCTAGACCTACTATTCTACTTAAACAGGGCTGACCTGGGTCTAAGTAACACCACCAGCAAAAGAAAATAATTAAGTTTTCCAGAAATCTTTTCATAACAACAACAATAACAGAATTTAAATCCTTACTGTCAGTTTTCTGAAGAGGCTCAGGTCAAGAAGGTCAGTGAGAAATTTCTCATGTGTGAGCTTAACAGCCTCGAAATCACGCACTGAAAGGATCTTGTCAACCAATATTTTATGTAAAGATTCAATGACATCCACCTAAAAAAAAAAATAAAAAGTAAATTCAAATTATTTCTGTACATTTCATGCCATGTTTCTTATTTATTTTATATTGTAATTTGACAGGTAGAGAATCATCATCATCATCATCATCATCATCATCGTCGTCGTTTAACGTCTGCTTTCCATGGGTTGGACGATTTGACTGAGGACTGGTGAACCAGATGGCTGCACCAGGCTCCAATCTGATTTGGCAGAGTTTCTACAGCTGGATGCCCTTCCTAATGCCAACCACTTCGAGAGTGTAGTGGGTGCTTTTACGTGCCACCGGCACAAGGGCCAGTCAGGCGGTACTGGCAACGGCCACGCTCAAAATGGTGTATTTTATGTGCCACCCGCACAAGAGCCAGTCCAGGGGCACTGGCAACGATCTCGCTCGAAAGTCCTTACACATGCCGCGGGCACAAGTGCCAGAAAGGCGATGCTGGGCATTCGCTTGCCCCAACAAGTCTTCGCAAGCTCCACTGCTTAAAACTCACTAACATGCCAGCCACTGGGATTGGCTGTGTAAACCAGACAGAACAAATATCACAATGGATTTTGTCTGAAATGCATACACACCTGGTGTGACAAAAAAAAAACATCCAACGCACTCTGTAAAGTGGTTGGTTTTGGAAGGGTATCCAGCTGTAGAAACTATGCCAAAGCACACATTAGAGCTCAGTGCAGCAGCCTCCCAAATATGGTTCCTGTCAAACTGTCCAACCCATGCCAGCATGGAAAAAGGAATGTTAGATGATGATGATGATGGGTGATGAGTGTGAATGTGTGTGTGTGTGTGTATGAATGTACCTTTTCTTCTTTTTTGTTTAAAGGCTCAATGAGGTTTAACTGCATTCCCAAGGTATTTACCACACAGTCATGCCTGCACCAGTTATGAATAATTCAAAATTAAAATTTAGGAAAATATTCAAAAGTAATTGAAACTTCAATATTTACCTGTAAATAATACTGAAGGTTGTCAATCAGAAATGCCAGGTGAGTTCTCAGTTGCCACTTGGCTTCATTTTGTCGTCCTAACCCTAATGATTTGCTTTTTACCTGTAGGAGCCAGCAATGTTGCAATTCCATTTGGACATAATGCACTTTCATTAGAAATTTAAATACACATTCGTATCTGTAATTGAGAGAAATTGAAAGAAATAATTGGAATTATCAAAAGACCAAAGCAAAAACATGTCCGGGAAGAGGTTTTGTAGGAGAGGAGCCAGTAAAAAAAAAAAGATGAGCAGCAACAGGAGGAGGAGATAAAGAATGCGGGGGGGGGGGGGGGAGAACAAGAACAAGAAGAAGAAAAGGATGAGAAAAATAAGAAAAGGATGAGTATAAGAATAACAAGAACTAGATGGAGGTGGCGGAGGGGAGGGGGATGGGAGGGGGAGGGGATGGGAGGGGGGAGGAGGAGGAGAGGGGCGGAGGGGCGGAGGGCGGAGGGCGGAGGGGCGGAGGGGCGGAGGGGCGGAGGGAGGGGCGGAGGGAGGGGCGGAGGGAGGGGCGGAGGGAGGGGCGGAGGGAGGGGCGGAGGGAGGGGCGGAGGGAGGGGCGGAGGGGAGGGGAGGGGAGGGGAGGGGAGGGGAGGGGCGGAGGGGAGGGGCGGAGGGGAGGGGAGGGGAGGGGCGGAGGGGAGGGGGAGGGGCGGAGGGGAGGGGGAGGGGCGGAGGGGGAGGGGGAGGGGCGGATGGGGAGGGGGAGGGGCGGATGGGGAGGGGGCGGGGCGGGGCGGAGGGGAGGGGAGGGGAGGGGCGGAGGGGATGGGGAGGGGCGGAGGGGAGGGGGAGGGGGAGGGGCGGAGGGGCGGAGGGGAGGGGGAGGGGTGGGGAGGGGCGGAGGGGGAGGGAGGAGGAGGGGGAGGGAGGAGGAGGGGGAGGGAGGAGGAGGGGGAGGGAGGAGGAGGGGAGGGAGGGGAGGAGGGGCGGTGGAGGGGAGGGGCTGAGGGGAGGGGCTGAGGGGAGGGGCTGAGGGGAGGGGCTGAGGGGAGGGGCTGAGGGGGGTGGAAGGAGAGGAAGTGGAAGGAGAGGAAGTGGAAGGAGAGGAAGTGGAAGGAGAGGAAGTGGAAGGAGGCAGAAGAAGAAAATGAAGTGGAGGAGGAGGAGGAAGAAGAAGAAGAAGAAGTGGAGGAGGAGGTCGAGGAGGAGGCGGAGGAGGTCGAGGAAGTAGAAGAGGAGGAGGTCGAGGAAGTAGAGGAGGAGGCAGCAGAAGACGAGGAGGAGGTCGAGGATGAAGTAGAAGAGGAGGAGGCAGCAGAAGAAGACGAGGAGGAGGAGGAGGAGGAGGAGGAGGAGGCAGAAGAAGAAGGGGAGGCAGAAGAAGAAGAAGGGGAGGCAGAAGAAGAAGAAGGGGAGGCAGAAGAAGAAGAAGAAGAGGAGGCAGAAGAAGAAGAGGACGACGATGAGGAACAGGGGGGGCAGCAGCAGCCACTCCAACTACCATCTGCAACTTTCAATCAGCAGGCTGTCATCTTAATAATTCACCTGACAGCAACTGCCAGAGTAACTTTAAAAATAAAACTAATCAAATGTTTTCTCAAAACAAAATGGTAAAACTACTCACTTTTCTAACACAGACGGAGTGAAAAATATGTGGAGGGGCCATTGGACAGTATAGGTTAAACCAAGAGAATTTAGTACGGTACCACTGAACACGTTGACATTACTTGGTCGATCTGAAACGAAATCAAACAAGGAAATATAATGATGAAAAATAAAAAAGAAAATTAAATATCAGCTGCATGCATGCATACATACATACATACATACATTTGTTTTTACGCCCATTTTTCTAATATATATATATATATATATATATTATAATAATTTTTCTAGAGGATGTAGCAACCGTTACCAATATAGCATAAGAACTTACCTTAGGAGATCATTAACTAGATTCCTTAAGGGTCGTTCTCACAGTTTATATTTATATTATAAGGCTTTTAAACTTTTAAATTTTCATATTCAAAAGAGACAGAGACTTCAAATTTGATATATCGATTTATTCACCACTCTATGTTAACATTTCTGTGCCAAACTTATCCAGTGACTGGTCCATTGGATTTAGACATTTGAATATGAAAATTTAAAAGTTTAAAAACCTTATAATATATATATATATATATGGCCGTTGCCAGTACCGCCTGACTGGCTCCTGTAGGATTTTCGAGCGAGATCGTTGCCAGTGCCCCTGGACTGGCTTGTGCGGGTGGCACATAAAAGACACCATTTCGAGCGTGGCCGTTTTCGTGCGGGTGACACGTAAAAGCACCCACTACACTCTCTGAGTGGTTGGCGTTAGGAAGGGCATCCAGCTGTAGAAACTCTGCCAAATCAGACTGGAGCCTGGTGTTGCCATCCGGTTTCACCAGTCCTCAGTCAAATCGTCCAACCCATGCTAGCATGGAAAGCGGACGTTAAACGATGATGATGATGATGATGATGATATATATGACACGTAAAAGCACCCACTACACTCTCTGAGTGGTTGGCATTAGGAAGGGCATCCAGCTGTAGAAACTCTGCCAAATTAGATTGGAGCCTGGTGTTGCCATCCGGTTTCACCAGTCCTCAGTCAAATCGTCCAACCCATGCTAGCATGGAAAGTGGACGTTAAACGATGATGATGATGATGATATATTATTGAGACATTGTTTTAGAATTTGATGCCCTTTCTGCCAATAACCCCGTCAAAACGCAAAAAGAATATAAAGTGCAATAGACAGTTGTCAGGTCTATCAAGTGTTTAACACTTTAAAAAGCATTTTCTCATCAGTAACCCAGTTGATAAAACAATTTCTAAAACAATGATTTTATACATACCGCCAGTACCAGTTTTACAAGTGAGCTGGAAATTGTGCAAATAACTGTCATTTTCCCAGAGTGTATTACGGATAACAGATCGAAATACGGTGTTCAATTCTGAAAATTATTTACAAAAAAAAAACAGTTTTGATTTTAATATAAATACTAATTGATTATTTAAATATAGTTAATTAGTATTAAATACAACTATCTATTCACCCATTTTCTCTGCCAACTATTCCGAGGAGAATCATGGGAGTTGAGTTTTCAGGTAGCTCTTCTATAGGGTTCTATCAGAAGGAATCATCATTAGACTTACCAGCTGGATTTCCAAGTATGGCACACTGAGACTATGGATGTTATCCAACCATCTCATTCTTGGTCTACCCATATATATCTCCAGCTGGTTGGCTCTGCTTTAAAGAATCCATTCTTTCTAGCAACTCTCTAACCACATGTCTGTAGCACCAGGGCTATAACTTCTCAATGCAGAAAAGTATTGATTTGACCTGGTGAGACTACCTAGTCTCCAGCTACACACCCTGTCAAGTAACATTACTCAAGAGAACCTTCAAAGGAACCATATTTTGGCCATTTGTATTTGCAATCATAACAATTGTACTTTTTCAGTAAAAAGTAAAATTACCTTCTCGAGTCATACTGACTCATAAAGGCTGGTTTCCCAGTTTTATGGCATACATGCTCCCCACCTCGATGGGACACTGGTTCATCATAAGATTACTCATTTTTGCCAGCTGAGTGCACTGGAGCAACAAGAAATGAAGTGTTTTGCTCAAGAACACAGCATGTTGTCCAGTCCTGGAATCAAATCCATAATCTTACAATCAGGAGTCCACCACTCTAACCACTAAGCCACATGCCTCCACACTTTTTCAGGTTTATTCAGTTGTTGCCTGAGGAAGAACTCAACACTACAATCTCTGATAATATTGTTTAAAGAATTGAATCATTCCAAGCCAGACAAAATGTTTGATGGCTCTTTACATTCTGAGTTCAAATCCTGCTAAGGTCAACTTTGCCTGTTGTCCTTTCTGGGTTGATGAAATAAAGTACCAGTCAAGTACTGGAGGTGATGTAATGGACTAACCCTCCCCTAAAATTTCTGGATTTGAGCCAAAATTTGAAAGAATATTATCTAAAGATTTACGGAGATGTACTTGCATAGCAAGTGACCTGATCCAAGATCGTGTGCTGAAACAAAAACAATTGGAGTGTGGAAGGTGTTTGTAAGCCATTTAAAAACAAACAAAAACTGTTAGACCTGTTCACTGACAAAATTCCATGCTGCATGGAATTTTGTCAGCAAACAAATCATGGTTTCAAAGTGACGAAAATATTCTGACAAATTAAATTTAAATGTTGAAGTGAATCTAACGGGTTTCTGTGTGTTTTTAAATGGTTTATAAACACCTTCCACGCTGCAAGTGTTATTATCTAAAGAATTCCAGTAAAACAGATGCAGTGTTTAAATCAGAGTTCCTTACAAAAAAAAACATTAAAAAAGAAAAATATTTTAACCCCTCTTGATTGCAACCTGCCTGAGTCTGCAGTTTTTATAAATAAAACATCCATTTTGAAGTGATAATATTTAAATTTAAACTTTCAAACCAAATTTCATAGAGATACCTTCAGATAAGTCACATTCCAAACAGTTGCTAGTTATTTTACTAAATTCCTCTTAACTTTTACTCTTTTACTTGTTACAGTCATTTGACTGCGGCCATGCTGGAGCACCACCTTTAATTGAATAAATCAACGCCAGGACTTATTCTTTGTAAGCCTAGTACTTATTCTATCGGTCTCTTTTGCCGAACCGCTAAGTTACGGGGACGTAAACACACCAGCATCGGTTGTCAAGCAATGGTGGGGGGACAAACACAGACAAACACACACACACACACACACACACACACACACACACACACACACACATATATATATACATATATACGACGGGCTTCTTTCAGTTTCCGTCTACCAAATCCACTCACAAGGCTTTGGTCGGCCCGAGGCTATAGTAGAAGACACTTGCCCAAGGTGCCACGCAGTGGGACTGAACCCGGAACCATGTGGTTGGTAAGCAAGCTACTTACCACACAGCCACTCCTGCGCCTATGAATATTTTTCACAATCAATTGACACAGACTATGGTCTTAAAAGATTTAAATTACACAGTTAAAATTGAGAGAATATTTACAGAACTTACCATGCTCAGTGTTGTACTGAGGAATTGAGATGAGTAATGAATGAGCTGTGTCTATAAAGGACTGGTAAAGGTCACCTCGACCAAATAAAAAGATGTCCTTTAAGAGTTTCAACTGTCCAAATATATCAGAGTCTTCGACAACTAACAACCAGAGTTGCTACATAATAGAAAAAAAAATCATTACTTTGAATCAGTACATAGAAAACAATTATAAATTTTTAAAAATTAACCAAAGGTACAAGCATGTGACATGGGATTTAAGAAGTTCAATTGAAAATCCTGTGGCTCTGGGCTTTATCTTAATGCCTGGTACACTGAGCAACTTTAGTCAATCTAAGTGCTGTGAGTGAAATTTGGTACACAAGAACTTTGTAAGCACCTGTCAGATATAAATATATGTGTATGTATATAACTCCAAATTTGAACACAATTAGAGCCAGCTTGTCCAACTTACGAGAAAATGGACATAAAAGAACAATGATGGAACAATCAAACATATCGACCCTATTTCTTGACTCCTACTTACCTACTGGTAGAGGTGCAATAGCCCAGTGGTTAGGGCAGTGGACTCGTGGTCATAGGATCGCGGTTTCAATTCCCAGACCGGGCATTGTGAGTGTTTATTGAGCGAAAACACTTAAAGCTCCACGAGGCTCCGGCAGGGGATGGTGGTGAACCCTGCTGTACTCTTCCGCCACAACTTTCTCTCACTCTTACTTCTGGTTTCTGTTGTGCCTGTAATTCAAAGGGTCAGCCTTGTCACACTGTGTCACGCTGAATATCCCCGAGAACTACATTAAAGGTACACGTGTCTGTGGAGTGCTCAGCCACTTGCACGTTAATTTCACGAGCAGGCTGTTCTGTTGATCAGATCAACTGGAACCCTCGACGTCATAAGCGACGGAGTGCCAACACACACACACTTACCTACTGACCCCCAGAAAGATGAAAGGCAAAATTCAACCAGGGCCAGATCTGAAATTTGGATGTAAAAGGACATACCTAAATACCACAAAGCATTTTGTCCAACATTCTACCATTTTTTGCAGTTCACCACCTTAAGTTGAATACAATTTTTATTTCAAAACCTAGATACAAGGTTACAAGATTAGGGGCAGGGAACTATCTATTAAATCAACTCCAGTATTTGACTGGTGCTGCATTTTATCAATCCTTGAAAGGACGAAATGCAGAAGTAATCTCACAAAATTCAAGCTCAGAAAATAAAGGGAGACAACTACACACTATAAACCATGCCTGACACGATTTGGTATCAGACCATGAAGGAACGGACATAAAGCCAAGCAATAGCTTGCAAGCGAATTTGATAGATGTGGAAATCCATCGTGTGTGTGTGTGTGCGTGTGTTTGACCCTACACTGCTTCACAACTGGTGTTTGTTTACATCTCCGTAACTTAACAGTTCAACAAAAGTGATTAATAGAAGAGTACCAGGCTCAACAAGAATAAATACTGGGGTTAATTTGTTCAACTAAACCCTTCAAGATGGTGTGCTAGCATGGCCGCAGTCCAATGACTGAAACAAGTTAAAAAATAAACAACAGATTTGGTTCAATGTTCTACTGATTCCAAGGCTGTGAGCTGGCAGAAACGTTAGCACGCCAGGCGAAATGCTTAGCGGTATTTCGTCTGTCTTTACTTTCTGAGTTCAAATTCCGCCAAGGTTGACTTTGCCTTTCATCCTTTTGGGGTCGATAAATTAAGTACCAGTTGCGTGCTGGGTCGATTTAATCGACTGACACCCCTCCCCAAGAATTTTGGGCCTTGTGCCTTGAGTAGAAAAGAAAAGAATACTATACTGATTCCATTACATATTATATTAAGCATAATACTGATTTTCAAGACAAGCACAAGGTCACACATTTTGGAAAAAGGGCTGGTACAGTTATAGATTACATCTTCCCCACTACATCACTGGTATTGTATATTATCAAGCTGACATAAGTGTAATAATGTTGGTTTCAAATTTTGGCACCAGGTCACCAATTTTGGGGGAGGAGGTAAGTGGATGACATTGATGCCAGTGCTCAACTGGTTCTTATTTCTTCAACTCTGAAAGGATGAAAGGCAAAGGTCAACCTCAACCGGAATTTGAACTCAGAACATAAAAGACAGATGAAATGCTGCAAAGGATTTTGCCCGGTGTGCTAACGCGATTCTACCACCTTGCCACATTAATGCTGCCTTAATAATGCTTCCAAATTTTTGGCATAAGGCCAGCAAGTTCAGGAGAGGGTTAAGTCAATTACATCAGCACCCCAGTACTCAGCTGGTATTTTATTGACCCTGAAAGGATGACTGGTAAAAATCAACCTCAGCAAAATTTGAACTCAGAACATAAAGACAGACGAAATACCACTAAGCATTTTTACTTGGCATGTTAATAATTCTGCCAACTTGCCACCTTAGATAAGTAAAATACTTTGCAAAGCAATGATGGTGATGATGATGATGATGATGATGATGGTGGTGGTGGTGGTGGTGATGATGATGATGATGATCATGATCATCATCATCACCATCATCATCATCATCGTTTAACATCCACTTTCCATGCTAGCATGGGTTGGACAATTTGACTGGGGACTGGCGAACCAGATGGCTGCACCAGGCTCCAATCTGATCTGGTAGAGTTTCTACAGCTGGATGCCCTTACTAACACCAACCACTCCGAGAGTGTAGTGGGTGCTTTTACGTGCCACCGGCACAAGGGCCAGTCAGGTGGTACTGGCAACAGCCACGCTCAAGTGGGTTTTTTTTACGTGTCACCTGCACAGGAGCCAGTCCAGTGGCACTGGCAACAACCTATTTCAAAAAAATCTTACTTCAGCAACAAATCCTCGGACGGCATTGACAGTTTCTCTGAAGTTGATTTGATTAAAATTCTTTTCCTGTGACAGTCTGAAGAGGTCTTTAGAAAAATTTTCTTGTCCTTTTCTCAAAGAGTTTTCTAATGACAAAAAAAGAAAAAAAAATTCGTCAAAAAATCATAGAATGTTTTCTTAAAGTTTAAATATTTAATACTAAAAGATATATTACATCAAAAAAAATTAAAAGTGCAATGGAGAAAGCATATTAACAGAGAATAAACTGATTGAATAACAAAAATACAATGAAAGTGTGTGTTGATTAAGCAGACCTGCAGTTTAAGGCACTCCAGCCATGACTAATCCCATGTTTTTGTGTACTGAGCTACATTATTCTGTGTGCTTCCTCTTTTTAACACAGTAAGGTAGCTGAAGGAGATTTGGCTGCTATTTTAAGAGAGGCATATGCGTGGTACTTTAGGCAAGTGTCTTCTGCTACAGCCTCAGGCCAACCAAAGTCTTGTGAGCAGATTTCGTAGGCGGAAACTTAAAGAAGCTTGTTATATACATATATACGTGTGTGTGTATGTGTGTGTGTGCGTGCGCACGTGTTTTGAGTGTGTGTGTGTATATTTGTGTGTGAGTGTTTGAGCGTTTGTGTGCGAGTATGTTTGTGTGTGAGAGTGTTTGTATGTTTGTGTGTGAGTGTGTTTGTGTGTGAGAGTGCTTGTGTGTGAGAGTGCTTGTGTGTGAGTGTGCTTGTGTGTAAGTATGTTTGTGTGTGTGTTTGAGTGAGTGCTTGTATGTGAGTGAGTGTGAGTGTGTGTTTGTGTGAGTGTGTGTTTGTGTGAGTGTGTGTGTGTGTGTGTGTGTTTGTGTGAGTGCATTTGTGTGGGTATTTGTATGTGGGTGTGTTCGTGTGTGAGTGTGTTCATGTGTGTGATTGTGTGTGCATGTGTGTGGGGGGTGCACCCTTGTCTAAATATCATGGGATGGTTGTAAATGAGCATCACTGTCATACCAGCGAGGTTGTTCATTTCTAGTCTTCCATATAAAACGTATGCCCATGGGAAAATATTACCTTACTTAAAAACTGGTGACAGCTGGAGACAAGAAGGGTATCCAGCTGTAGAAAATCAAATAAAAAGTTAGCATCTGTACCAAACCCTATTCCAACTAGAAACCTTTATTTCTACACTAAAGGATAATGACACATGTCTAGTTAATACCTTGGTGGATGAAAATATTATTATTCATACTTTAGAAAGAAAGTGTCTTAGTCTGAATTCAGTCAGGGACAATGTAGATATTCAGGAATTAAACACTTGATAATGATCAGAGAGTGGAGGCGCAATGGCCCAGTGGTTAGGGCAGCGGACTCACGATCAGAGGATCACGGTTTCAATTCCCAGACCGGGCGTTGTGAGTGTTTATTGAGCGAAAACACCTAAGCTCCATGAGGCTCCGGCAGGGGGGGGGGGTGACCCCTGTTGTACTCTTTCGCCCCAACTTTCTCTCACTCTTTCTTCCTGTTTCTTGAGTAATGCTGCGAAGGACTGGCGTCCCATCCAGCTGGGGGGAACATATACGCCATAGAAACCGGGAAACCGGGCCCATGAGCCTGGCTAGGCTTTGAAAGGGCAACGGTTATCATTTTTTTAATGATCAGAGAACAAACCAACTGAAATCATCATCCTCATTTAATGTCTGCTTTTCATGCTGGCATATGTTGGACAGCTTAACAGGAACTGACAAGGCCAGGGGCTGCACCAGATTCCATAATCTGCTTTGGCTTGGTTTCTGCAGCAAGATGCCCTTTCTAACACCAACCACTTTACAGAGTGTAGTGGGTGATTTTTACATGGCACTAGCATCAGTGCATTTTATGTGGCACCATCATTATCATCATCGTTTAACGTCCGCTTTCTATGCTAGCATGGGTTGGACGATTTGACTGAGGACTGGTGAACCAGATGGCTACACCAGGCTCTAACCTGATTTGGCAAAGTTTCTACAGCTGGATGCCTTTCCTAACACCAACCACTCCGAGAGTGTAGTGGGTGCTTTTATGTGCCACCGGCACGAAGGCCAGTCAGGCGGTACTGGAAACGGTCACGCTCAAAATGGTGTATTTTACGTGCCACCTGCACAGGAGCCAGTCCAGCGGCACTGGCAACGATCTCGCTCAAATGTCTTTTCCTGTGCCACCGGCACTAGTGCCAGGAAGGCGACGCTGGTAACGATCACGCTCAAATGGTGCTATTTACGTGCCACCGGCACGGGAGCCAGATCATCAATGCTTTTTACATGACACCAGCATCAGTGCCGTTCATGTGGCATCAGCACCAGTGCTTTTCATGTGGCACCAGTACCAAGATTTTTACATGGAACCAGCACCAACGCTTTTTATGTGGTAGGATTAATTAATAACCTGAAAAATAATCATATTAACATCTCATTTCAAATATTTAGATTCAGGAAGTTAATTAGATTAGTTAAAAGACTCACCTAGTTTCTTAATTTCTGGTGTTAACTTTTGAGTATCAAACATTTTAATGGACTCTCCAACAAACAGAATTTTTTTGGCCACTTGGTATCCAATATACGATGGTAGGAGGTCAGCACGGATAACATAAACTACCTGTTTCTAATCAATAAAAGAAAGTATAAAGCAACATTGAAAAATCCCTTACATATAAAGTTTGCAATTACATTTTGACCCTTTAACATTTCGGAAATAGTTCTGTTGCTGTTTAACCTTAGGTCAGCCCTAATTAAGTAAACCTAAGGTGAATGATATTCCAGACATGGCCCTCTTGTTTTTTTGTATCCAATGTCCTTCTGTTTTGTTTTTTAAGACGGCAAATTTGGCATGAGAGAGATTTGACTGCTGTTTCTAGCATAATAAGTAACCAATTTGTGGTTCCCTCATTGGCTCAACAATTTCTCAGAGAGAATAGATACTAAAGACTTAACATGTGAAATATTCATATTGAATAGATAGAACCCAATGATATATGAAACATTGAAAGATCTTGTTATGTTTCTGTTACAAAATGTTAAACAGAAATTTAAACAAATATTGGTTTCAAATTTTGGCACCAGGCCAGCAATTTTGGGGGCAGGGTAAGTTGATTATATTGACCCCAGTGTTCAACTTATACTTATTTTATCAAATCCGATGTAAAAGTAAAACTGACCTTAACAGCATTTGAACTCAGAATATAAGGATGGACGAAATGCCGCTTAGCATTTTGCCTGGTGTGCTAACGCTTCTTCCAGCTCGCCGTCTTTAAACAAATTGATATTAATTCAGGTTTCTATGCCTTTCCCAACCCATCATCATGAATGTTGGGTAATAATCGAAAGAATACAAATCACAAATACAAGCAACCAAAATGGGATTTTCTTTGAAGAATATTTGTAGTAATGTTACTTGACAAAGGAAGCGCAATGGCCCAGTGGTTAGGGCAGCAGACTCGCGGTCATAGGATCGCGGTTTCGATTCCCAGACCAGGCGTTGTGAGTGTTTATTGAGCAAAAACACCTAAAGCTCCACGAGGCTCCGGCAGGGGGTAGTGGCGAACCCTGCTGTACTCTTTCACCACAACTTTCTCTCACTCTTACTTCCTGTTTCTGTTATGCCTGTAATTCAAAGGGCCAGCCTTGTCACACTGTGTCACGCTGAATATCCCCGAAAACTACATTAAGCATACACGTGTCTGTGGAGTGCTCAGCCACTTGCACGTTAATTTCACAAGTAGGCTGTTCTGTTGATCGGATCAACTGGAACCCTCGACATCGTAAGCGACGGAGTGCCAACAACTTGACAAAATGTGTAACTCAGAGATCAAGAAGGCTCTCCAGGTCAAGCCACTAATTCTCTGCATTGAGAGGCCACAACTCTCATACTATGGACATGTGATAAGAATGTCACAAGAAGGACTGCAAAATGGATTCTTCTAGTTGAGCTTCAGAGTAGACCAAGAATGTGATGGTTGGGTAATAACCATAATCCTCAGTTGGTCATGCTTGGGAATCCAGCAGGAAAGTGTAATCACAGTGGCTTGTGATAAGACCCTATGGAGGCGGTACATGAGGACTCTATCTTCACAACCCTCCCAAGAATAATGGGCTGAGAAAATGGATGGATAAAGTTTTGGTGATTGTACAAATGTGTTTTGCACAGAAGATTGAAACAAACAATTATATTTACACGATGATGATGCTCACACAATATCTACGCAAGAATACTCACAAACACAAGCACATGTATTACAATGGGCTTATTTTAGTTTCTGTCTACCAAATCCAGTCACAAGGCTTTGGCCAGTCTAAGGTTGTAGTAGAAAACACTTGTCAAAGTTGCTGTATAGTGGGACTAAACCCAAGACCACACAGTTAGGAAGTAAGCATCACAACCACACACCTATGTCTATACATTCTGTTTCCCCGCCTTTATATTCCAGTATCTATTAATTTTCTCCTTGATATCTCTGATTTTCGTCAAGCAAATTATTCTTAGCAGAGGTTACAACAAGAATCCTGTAAGCAATAAATACATGGTTTAACCCTTTAGTGTTTGAACCGGCCATATCCGGCCCAAATATTCTACATGTTTCATATTCAAACTGGCCAGATCCAGCCCCTCACACCTAACCTACAGTGACATTCTAAAAAGAAACAATCACATCATTGAAACCTCAAAGCTATAACATAATGCATGATTAACTCAAAACAATTTGAACGGAAAATATTACATTTAACAGAGTAATCTGAACACTAAAGGGTTAAATTCCTTCAGTGGATCTATCAGTCTTTCTTCTGTCTCAAATTAATGTTCATAATGAATGTTTAATCATGCACAATAAAATCTAAGCATCATCGTCATCAATTGACTGTTTTCCATGCAAGCATAGGTTGGGCAGTTTGACGGAGCTGGCCAGCTGAAGAGCCGCCCAGGCTCCAATTATGTTTAACCCTTATCCGGCCAAAATATTTAATCTGTTTTATGTTCAAACTGGCCAGATTCAGCCTATCACACCTACCCTACAATGTTATTCTACATTAAGTAATTACACCATCAAGATCTTGAAAATATGAGATAATGCATGATTAATTCAAATCAATGTGAATCAATAAGCATTATGTTTGATAGAATAATCTGAACACTAAAGGGTTAAGCATGGTTTCT
Organism: Octopus bimaculoides; assembly: GCF_046866305.1. Taxonomy (NCBI): domain Eukaryota; kingdom Metazoa; phylum Mollusca; class Cephalopoda; order Octopoda; family Octopodidae; genus Octopus; species Octopus bimaculoides. The sequence goes on from NC_142930.1 coordinate 139,269,667, forward strand.
ACAGCTGGATGCCCTTACAAACGCCAACCACTTTACAAGGTATAATGGGTGCTTTTACACAGCATGGCACAGGTGCATTTACATGATACCAGTTCAGGTGCTTTTTACATGGTACCAGCATCTATGAGCCCACAAGATTAGGGATTCTCAGCTGGAAAGGGATGCAGGGAACAGCCTGTATGCAAGGGCAACCATGCTTCTGTGCCCAGCGTCGCCTTTCTGGCACTTGTGCCCGTGACATGTGTAAGGATTTTCGAGCGAGATCGTTGCCAGTGCCGCTGGACTGGCTCCTGTGCAGGTGGCACATAAAATACACCATTTTGAGCATGGCCGTTGCCAGTACCACCTGACTGGCCTTCGTGCGGGTGACACGTAAAAGCACCCACTACACTCTCTGAGTGGTTGGCGGTAGGAAGGGCATCCAGCTGTAGAAACTCTGCCAAATCAGATTGGAGCCTGGTGTAGCCATCTGGTTTCACCAGTCCTCAGTCAAATCGTCCAACCCATGCTAGCATGGAAAGCGGACATTAAACGATGATGATGATGTGTCTTTTCAAGCACAGCAAACCACCAGGAGTTTCGGTCCTCCGTCAACCCCTCTGTGAGTCCCAACGCCTGTAGATCCTTTCTCACCACTTTTTCCCATGTCTTCCTGGAACTATAGCAATTACCTTGGCATCTTGATTATTTTCTTCCTGTTCACAACTTCTAGCATTGGCTTCATGGCTCTCCTGGATGAAGAATTCCTTATATGGATCCATTAGTTTGCCATACAACATCCAAGCACAAAGATGTTTAAACAATGGTCCATGACAGGTTGAAAGTAAACTGAAATAGAAATAAAACTCAAGTCATCTACAAAGCAACAGCAGCCACCACTATAGTTCCAGTCATGACCAACTCATCTAATACAGCCTGACTTCAGATGAGAGTATAGTTTGAGGGATATTTAGATGTATCTGGATATATAGAGATTTCTAGCTAATACATCACTATGCTTGTAACATAAATGGTGATAGCAGCACTAATACCCATTCACAACAGAAACAGAATACTTATTTCACAACCACAGACTAAGAATTTTAAATCGAAATTGACTACTGAAACCAGTGCGCGCATGTGTGTGTATGCGTGTGTGTGTGATGTATGTACATACATGATGGGGTGCTGTAAAGTTCTTGGCTTTAGGCAAAAGAAAATACAAGAGGATCAGTTAATTATGATTTTATTGAACATATTCCCCTCTCAGACTCACACACTTACTACAGCAGTCCTTCAGTTTTTCTGAGCCCTGTAAAAGAACTCAGAAGGTTGAGCCCCCCAACCAGGCTTCTCACGATACCCTTAAAGTCAGTAACTTTTCAGTGCCCCTCATATATATATATAATCAACCTCATCATTATCATTTTAATGTCTATTATTTTGCGCTTCTATGGATCAGATGAAATTTGTCAAGGCACATTTCTTTGGTTGACAGCCCTTCTGTAACCAAACCTCACCTGTTTCTAAGTAAGGTAATATTTCCCCTAGGCCACCACAATGGCCAGACATGTATTCATAGAAGATTGCAAATGAATGACTGCTTTGGTAACAGTGATGTTTGTTTACAACTAGCATGCAATGCTAAGACAAGGAATCACAATCAAACACACAGTAAAGTGTCTTGCTTAAGAACACAACACTCTGCCAGAAATCGAGCCAAATATCCTAACCACTAAGCTGTGGGTTTTCATGACAAGTACACGTCTGTGGAATACTCAGCCACTTACATGCTAATTCATCAAGTTTAGATGTTCATTTGCTCAAACATCTGAACACTCATGGTGGGGAATTCAGAATATAAAACCATCAAATATAATTTTCTCAGTTCTATAATTTTCAAATAAGTACACTTAGCTGTCAAAAGTGCTTGGCAAATGGTAAAAGTACACTTACCTTTCAAAAGTCTGCTTCACAACTGGTATACCAGAGATGGAAGCTTTATGAATTCTGTCCAAGATATAACAACCATGAGCCTAGAAGTAATAATTAATGTTAATTTATTAATGTAATAAGTAACGTTTATTAAATTTGTTTCAAATTTTGGCACAAGGCCAGCAAGTTCAGGAGAAGAGGTAAGTCATTACAATGACCCCTAGTACTCAACTGGTACTTATTTTATCGACCTCAGAACATAAAAATTAAATATTAAGTTAGTATGACTAAGTTAAAGTAATACTGCTTGTTTGTTTAAAGTCTATTTTTGCCATGCTAATAAGGATTTGGATGAGGAGTTATCTGAAACAGGGTTTGACAGACAGATTTTCTTCTTGTTACCAACCATTAAATGTTTTCAAATAAGGAATTTTCTTTTTTTTTTTTTTGTTTTATTCCAGAGTTCTTGAAAAGGGTCATAATACTCTTTTACTTGTTTCAGTCATTTAACTGCGGCCATGCTGGGGCGCCGCCTTTAGTCAAGCAAATCAACCCCAGGACTTACTCTTTGTAAGCCTAGTACTTATTCTATTGATCTCTTTTGCCGAACCGCTAAGTTACGGGGACGTAAACACACCAGCATTGGTTGTCAAGCGATGTTGGTGGGACAAACATAGACACACAAACATATACACACACATACATATATATAAACTTCGCCTCTTTAATCAGCCAGCACAACAATAAAATAATTACCAAAAACAATAATGCAGGCCAGCTTACAAAGACCTGTAATTGCAAAGACCCAACCTCCTGTCCGTTGGAAGGAAGATGTCTAGAAAAAGGCATTGTATATACGGCCAAAGTCCAGATAGAAGGCTCGCATGATTATAGAACATATACAGGGGCTACAGAAAATTCTTTCAAAACCAGACTGTATTCGCATAAAAATTTTTTTAGGTACCCTGAAAATAGGACAAAGACGAGCCTGGCAAAATACATCTGGCATTTAAAGGAGAATGAAGCCCAGCCTTTCAACGTGACATGGAGGATTTTAGGCAAAGCATCGCCTTACAGACACGGTGCCCATAAGAGACCATTGAAATGTGATCTTTGTTTATTGGAAAAAATGAATATCTTGTTCCAGGATAAGAAGGCGCTAAACCAAAGACGCGAACTTTTAAACACATGTAGGCATGCATCCAAATTTAAAATGTCTGCATGTAATATTCCATATGGGTAATTTTTGACTATGATCGAATCCTTATAACCATTGTGCAATCTGGCTATTGGATTGGTACCAAATTATAAATGATTTATTTAGCGTTGTAAGAATTTTGTAAAGACCCCTGCATCATTTTAAGAAAACCTTCGTCTGTTATATACATAATTTTTCTTCTCCCTTGTTTTTACTTTTTACTTCATTCTATTCTATTTATTTAAAAAAAAAAACGCTTTGTATTCTTTTATGCATGTACTTTCGCCTGGTTTTAACTTTTATACACCCAGCGGTTTATTTAAGAAGTTGGCTGCATATATACACCGAGATCTAATGGTTTCTTTATGTAGATGTCTGTATAGTTACAGCACTTAAGTATTCATATGCATGTACCTGCGCTTACATATAGGGCCTGGGTTTGCACTTGTGCATATGCTGTTATGATTTCGTGCGTATATTTTTTGTGTATACACGGTAAGGGCATATGCTTGTGTTTATTTATACATACATGCATCTATATTATTATATATGCGTATGTACGATTAGGTTCACACTCACATATACTTGTATGTGTGCATACGCATGTATAAGGTTATGATCGTAAGTATTTGCGTACATATCAACATATGTATCTATATGCGTGATGCTATACACATTTTTGTATACGCATATATGCGCAATCTAAATTTTATGCACGTTTACTATATGCTCTTGCTTATTTTCTCTCTCTACTCCTTCCTTACTATTCCCAGCCTTTCTCTCTTTTCTTCCTTTGCTATCTTTCTTTTTTTCCATTTCTTTCTTTCTTTCTTTATTCTCTTTCTTTCTTCTTTTCCTTTTTTATGACAACTACATTCCCCCGCCACCCCCTTTCCTATATTTAACGTTATTATAGATACGTTACTCTTTACTCCTCCACTCCATAGCTTAAGATACAATTTTCGTTACCAGCACATAGGTTTTTCACGCGCAAACTTAAATGCGTGTGTGTGTATATGTGTGTAGATTTGTACTTATGTATATATCTGTGCCTTGTAAATATAGGCCTATATACGTAGATTGTTTGTGCGTATGCAACTGTGTATTTCGATGTATATATTTATATATAGATATATATATGTTGTGGATAGCCTTGTATACGTACACGCTATTGTAATTTTATTTTATTTTATTTTGAATGAAGCGTATACTTTATTTTATTGATTTGATTTTAATGCGTTAATTCGAATATAATTAATTATTTACAATATGTATTTTGAGCCCATTTTTCTATTTAAGGTTTTCTTCGATATTTTTTAATAGGATGAATCTGTATTAAATTTATTGGGTCTGTGCATTACGCATCTATGACCGTTAATTGAAACGACCAATCCATGACCGTTATTTGAAACGACCAATCAAACGAATCCATGTGTTTTAAATTTTATATTACTTTCGATTGCATTGTTATCCTTTCTCCATTTCTAACAAAACTGTCCGATGAACGGGAACGTGAAACTCAGAGTAACGGTTTTTTTGTTATATTTATGCTGCTTTTAAATAAAGCATATTACTCTACCTCTGGTATTTGAGTACTCTTTTTTCCACCTTGTTGCACATTTCATGTGCTTACTCCGGTATATATATATATATATATACGACGGGCTTCTTTCAGTTTCCGTCTACCAAATCCGCTCACAAGGCTTTGGTTGGCCCGAGGCTATAGTAGGAGACACTTGCCCAAGGTGCAACGCAGTGGGACTGAACCCAGAACCATGTGGTTGGTAAGCGAGCTACTTACCACACAGCCACTCCTGTGTCTACAAAGAATGTAATGCCAACAAAGAATGTAAACATCACCACTGTCTTGCTCAATTGGTAATAAAATGGAGATCAAAATAGACAAATGCATATGCGGACAGAACAAAGGAGGAAGTCTCCTTGTCTTGACATCACAAAATCATTATAAATGAATATCCTCATCATACAAATAGTGTCACGCACTTCTAAACTTAAATGAAAGCATGTCTGGTAATGGGGAAATATTACCTTGCTTTGAAACAAGTGAGGGTTGTTGTTAGAAAAGGCATGCAGTCATAGAAAATCTGCCTCAACAAATTACACCAACAATTGCAATTTTACCCATTCCCAATCACAGTATACACACATGTGGCATAAAGGAGGCAACCAAGTGGCACATTGAGATGATTCACAGAGACACAGGTATTATACAGAGGTGCAGGCTGTGTGGTTAAGTAGCTTGCTTTCTAACCAAATGGTTTTAGGCTCAGTTCCTCTGTGTGGTACTTTGAGCAAATGTCTTCTACTATAGATCCTGGCTGATTGAAGCCTTATGAGTGGGTTTGGTAGATAGAAACTGAAAGAAGCTGTGTGTGTGTGTGTGTGTGTGTGTGTGCGTGTGTGTGTCTGTATGTGTGTATGTGTGTGTGTATTTGTGTCTATGTGTATCTGTGTGTGTGTGTGTGTGTGTGTGTGTGTGTGTGTGTGTACATGAAGGTTTGGGTTTCCTTGTCTTGATATCATGTGATATTTGTAAATGGGTGCCACTGTCACACAAGCAATGTTGTTTATTTCCAATAGTCTGCAATGTTAAAACAATGATAATTGTGAAGATGATGATGTTATATAATGAAAGTTGTACCTCATGTTGTTTAAGTTCTGTCAAGAAAGAGGACAATGCAGGAAACAGCAGTTCATACTGAAAAAAATCAAATATATAAAAACATCAATATTATTTAGACATTTTATTATCATTCAAATATATTAATAAAATATGGAAGCACACGCATGCCTGTGAGGATACAGACTTCATTTTGTTATCATATAGTTCAGTCAGTGAAGTACTTTTAGAAAGTATCTTCTGCTGTAGTTATGGGCCAACTAATATGTGGTGTGTGAAAGGCGGTGAGCTGGCAGAAGCGCTAGCATGCCAGGCGAAATGCTTAGTGGTATTTTGTCTGCCGTTACATTCTGAGTTCAAATTCCGCCGAGGTCAACTTTGCCTTTCATCCTTTCAGGGTTGATAAATTAAGTACCAGTTACGCACTGGGGCCAATGTAATCGACTTAATCCCTTTGACTGTCCTTGTTTGTCCCCTCTGTATTTAGCCCCTTGTGGGCAATAAAGAAATAAGAAACGTTAGAATGCTGGGCGAAATGCTTAGCAGTATTTCGTCTGCCTTTACATTCTGAGTTTTGGCTAATCCAGGGTTATAGTAGAAGACACTTGAAACTAAAGTAGCACACAGTAGGACTGAACCTGAAACCAAGAGGTTTAGAAGCAAACTTCTTAATCACACAGCCAATAGCCTGGGCAAAGTTTAGAGAGCTCTTAGCCCTGCTGGCGACAAAGGGACTCTCACTCAGAGTAAAAGGCAGACTGTATGACGCATGCGTACGAACAGCCATGCTACATGGCAGTGAAACATGGGCTGTAACTGCTGAGGACATACGTAAGCTCGCAAGGAATGAAGCCAGTATGCTCCGTTGGATGTGTAATGTCAATGTGAATACCCGTCAGAGTGTAAGTATCTTGAGAGAAAAGCTGAACATTAGAAGCATCAGTTGTGGCGTGCAAGAGAGACGATTGCGCTGGTATGGACATGTGGTGAGAATGGAGGAGGATAGCTGCGTGAAAAAGTGCCACACCCTAACAGTTGAGGGAACCCGTGGAAGAGGTAGGCCCAGGAAGACCTGGGCTGAGGTGGTGAGGCAAGACCTTCGTACATTGGGCCTCACCGAGGCAATGACTACTGACCGAGACCTTTGGAAATGTGCTGTGCGTGAGAAGACACGGCAAGCCAAGTAAGATCGTTGCCAGTGCCCCTGGACTGGCTCTTGTGCGGGTGGCACATGAGATGCACCATTTTGAGCGTGGCCGTTGCCAGTACCGCCTGACTGGCTCCCGTAGGATTTTCGAGTGAGATCGTTGCCAGTGCCCCTGGACTGGCTTGTGCGGGTGGCACATAAAAGACACCATTTCGAGCGTGGCCGTTTTCGTGCGGGTGACACGTAAAAGCACCCACTACACTCTCTGAGTGGTTGGCGTTAGGAAGGGCATCCAGCTGTAGAAACTCTGCCAAATTAGATTGGAGCCTGGTGTTGCCATCCGGTTTCACCAGTCCTCAGTCAAATCGTCCAACCCATGCTAGCATGGAAAGCGGACGTTAAACGACGATGATGATGATGATGATGATGCCTGTGCCTGAGTGGAAAAAGGAAAGACACATTCATCCTAGATTCATTATCATCATTTAACATCCATTTTCCTTGCTGGCATGGGTTGGATGGTTTGACAGGAGCTGGCTAGCAGAACAGCTGCACCGGGCTCCAATTGTCTGTTTTAACATGGTTTCTATGGCCAGATGCCCTTCCTAACACCAACCACTTTACAGTGTAGTGGGTGCTCTTTATATTGCACTAGCACAGGTACTTCACATGTGACACCAGCATGGATGCTTTTCAGCTGCTTATTGGGGCAAGCGAAAGCAAAATCGGGATAGCACCTGTGCCCAGCGTCACCTTTCTGGCACTTGTGCCCGTGACATGTGTAAGGATTTTTGAGAGAGATCGTTGCCAGTGCCCCTGGACTGGCTCTTGTGCGGGTGGCACATAAAATACACCATTTTGAGCGTGGCCGTTGCCAGTACCGCTTGACTGGCCTTCGTGCGGGTGACACGTAAAAGCACCCACTACACTCTCTGAGTGGTTGGCGTTAGGAAGGGCATCCAGCTGTAGAAATTCTGCCAAATCAGATTGGAGCCTGGTGTAGCCATCTGGTTCGCCAGTCTCCAGTCAAATCGTCCAACCCATGCTAGCATGGGAAGCGGACGTTAAACGATGATGATGATGATGATTTACATGACACCTGCACAGGCGATTTTTACATGGCAGGGGTTAAACAGCAACATGAAATCATTGTCTTTGTTTGTTTAGGGTTTGAACAGAAGATATGCAAGGAAGTATCCCCATACACAATAACCACTCAACTAACTCAATAATTAAATGTCTAAAAAACATCTTACATGTTGAAGTTTGAGAAGGACTTCACTGACAGGAAGGTGTGGATCAGCTAAGGCAGATTTCTCAAGTTCCAAAATGTCATTCTGGTAGTCCTCTAGCAAAGTATTTAATCCACTACATAAAAACATCAGGTAGATACCATGCATTTCACCAGTTGTTGAACCAGCACTATCTGGATGAAAATTGCAGAAAGCTGAAAAATAAAAGATGACATATACATTTACACATTTAGAAATAATAAATTTGAAATCAGTGAATGTATTTCACTAGAATTATTATATGTTTACAAGAGCTTGATAGGCATCTTTGACTAGCAAGTCATGCTACTCCAGACTGATGACGAGCAAAGACTCAGAAACATGTCTCTGGATGCAGGCTTAGCTGGGTGGAGGTGCTTGTCTCCCCCTTGTAAACATTTTTTTTTTGTTGGCACTTTGTCGCTTACGACGATGAGGGTTCCAGTTGATCCGATCAATGGAACAGCCTGCTCGGGAAGTTAACGTGCAAGTGGCTGAGCACTCCACAGATACGTGTACCCTTAACGTAGTTCTCGGGGATATTCAGCGTGACACAGTGTAACAAGGCTGACCCTTTGAATTACAGGCACAACAGAAACAGGAAGTAAGAGTGAGAGAAAGTTGTGGTGGAAGAGTACAGCAGGGTTCGCCACCATCCCCTGCCAGAGCCTTGTGGAGCTTTTAGGTGTTTTCGCTCAATAAACACTCACAACGCCCGGTCTGGGAATCAAAACCGCGATCCTATGACCGCGAGTCTGCTGCCCTAACCACTGGGCCATTGCGCCTCCACGGATATAACAACAAAATAATTAAAATTCTAAAGAGATAGGAACATCTAAATGCAAACTTACAGTATTTGTTTATGAATCCTTTAAACATCTTAAAATGGGTGGCCAACTGACAGAGACGATTCAGAGCTTTTTCCTCAGCAGAATGTAAAAAGGGAAGTCCTTTTTGAACCTATAATATATAAATAATTTTACCTCATTTTATCTTTCATTTATTTCAGTCATTTGATTGTAGCCATGCTAGGGCACCACCTTGAAGAATTTTTACTTGAATGAATCAACCTTAGTGCTTTATTTTTTGAAGCCTTGTACTTATTCTATCAGTAACTTTACCTGATGATTTACAGGGATGTAAACACACCAACACCAATTGTCAAGCAGTGGGGAAGGGAGACAAACACAGACATAAAGACACACAGATCTACACACACACATATATATGTGTGTGTGTGTATATATATATATATATATATATCCCTCTCTCTCTTTCGGAGAGGCACAGGTACATACACAGACATATACACACGCGGCAGTAACTTCCGCCAACCAAATTCAATCACAAAGTTTCGGTCGGCCCGGGGCTATAGCAGAAGACTGAACCCGAAACCATGTAGCTGGGAAGCAAGCTTCCTAGCCACACAGCCATGCAAGTAGAGTTAGCAGTTGGAATAACCATCTAAGGAATAAGAATATCCGTTCTTACTACCAGTATCATTTGCCTATGTTATCACTGGGCATGGGTATGCAAGCACATTATGCTCATAGGGTACAGGTAATAACAGAATAAACAAAAGTTTGATTTCTGCTTATTTAAATTATATATATATATATATATATATATATATATAAAACAGAGTTAATAGTGAGGGGTTATCAATATGGGCAAAATACTTCATAAGCTCTCTGTTTGTACACCATACCAACAATAATACTTAGATTAGTGAAGAACTCCAGGTGATCTTAGCCATCCCTTCAATTCTCTGCTTGTTATAACCAGAAATGGCTCTGATGAAAGTAGCATTAATTTTCTTAAGTCGTTCAATTTTTCTCAATTGATCAATAGACCAAGTGAGTAAACCTGTCTGTCATGTACCTATAATGACTACTAGAAACAGCTGTAAGCCATATTTGCTCCAATAAAGGAAAAATATGTAATGAACATTATTTTAAACTTTATAGATATCATCAGATATATATATATGTGTGTGTATGTTTGTGTGTACATACCTAAATATACACACAACAGGCTTCTTTCAGTTTCTGTCTACCAAATCCATTCAAAGGCTTTGGTCGGCCCAAGGGCTATAGTTAAAAGACACTTACCCAAGGTGCCATGCAGTGGAATTGAACCTGTTCCGTGTTTGGAAAGCAAGCTTCTAACCACACAGCCATGCTTGTATCTGTTTTCTTTTTGCGTTGGCATGGTTGGGTAGTCTGTTCCAGTACAGTGACTTGTCACTTGCCATGGGCATTCACTATCGCATGCACAATAAGAAATCTTTACTGTTGGGTATGTTACAAGATTTTCACAACTGGATACCCTACCTAGCCAACAGATCTACAGCATGGACTAGATATTTTATAATGGCATGGGTTCCAGTGATGTTGTCTGAGGTAGTACTAACGAGTCTCCCCACACACTTTTATCATGTATCATTTGGCTGAGGTTAGAATTATCTACAAAAGTTTGAGACAAAAAACATGCATTTCAACAAAGGTAAACGTGGCGGTGCCACATAAAAGCACCCAACACACTCTGTAAAGTGTTTAGCGTTAGAAAGGGCATCAAGCTGTAGAAACCATGCCAAACCAGCCTTGACTCTGGTGCAGCCCGCCACCATTCAGCTTGCCAGCCCTGATCAAACTGTCCAGCCTATGCCAGCATGGACAACGGACGTTAAATGATGATTATAGAAGTTATATGATTGTTTTACCTGGTGGTAACCACTAAGCCGTGACCATGCTGGGATGCCACCTTTGTCTGGTTGATTGGTTAACAGCTTACCATTGTTGCTCTGTTACAGGGACTGTCAGGCAAAGCATTATCGTACCAAACCCAGTTACAAGGCAGAGGTTCCCATTAATAGCATAAGAATTTCATTAAAAAAACATCCAACCCTTTCATTACCATATTGCTGTTGAAATAAACTACCTTCGCTTTAATTAACTTCAAAAATAAAGAAGAATTTAGTCAAATAACTTTGCCATTATTTTGAAACATAAACTAATATGAAACTTTGATAGGAGGTTTAAAATTAAATCAATTTCAAGGTTTGTCTCACAGTCCCAGGGGACAGTCTCAAGCAGGTCGGTATCAAAAGAGTTAACCTTTTTTGATACCAACATTTCTTATTGTTACGAAACAGTGTGTAACTTTATTGGTTTCACATTTAATGGTTGCAAAAGAAAATACAAGAACGCATGTAACCTGTTGTATATCGACTGTCCACCCTCAAGTTGAAAAAAGTTATGATGCCCCCCCCCCTAGTCAGTCCTGATCAAGGAAACCTATGGTATGTTAATAGGCGGTATTCAAGTTTAAGTACCCTATATAACCTCTCATAACCTTATTTTGGGACAATTTTCAAAAAGTTTTGCGAATTTGTATCCTACACACAGAAATCCATAGTTAGGCAAAAAAAAAATTTTTTTTTAAATCCCGTCCCTGAAAAAAATTCCAAAAAGTGAAAAAAGTTATGAGAAGTTATATGGGATGCTTAAACCAGAATTCCGTCCGTTAATAAGCAGCCGAATGACGAACACGATCCAAAGCTATGGGATATGTACTTTTGTTCATTTGACAACGATACTGCACATTCTGACCTAAAGAGGTGAATGCCGTTGCTACGTAACTCCGGTCAGCAGTGATCGAACCGATCTTTGTCACGTTCGAAATCGGCCAAGCAAGAGCCACAGGTCTATAGTTTCAGATATGCCATATGTGTCTAGTTGATCACTATTTGGTACATTCTGATATGGAATTGTCAAATGTATGTTATACAGTGTATCAGCCTTAGAATGTTGCACCTTCTTCACGACATAAGTCGATTTCTGTTATTTTAAATGCTGTACAATCAAAGTAGATCTCTAGCTAAACAACAAAAACTCATTGACAAAAATCTTAAAATTATGCAAACATAAAACACTTGTCACAAAAGTAAACATTTCGTTGCCAGCATTTCTCATTTCACTTCATTTATTTATGGCAAGTGCACAATCTTTTACTTTTCCCTCTATTACAATGAACTGTTAAGAGACACGCGTAAATTCTTAGACAATTATAGCTGTATAACCCATGATCAAAGACAAACTAGCCATGACCATCCAATCATTTCCTTATTTAAGAAGATAGGGTGAGATTTTAAAGACATTTGGCTGGTATTTTCAGCACGCCGATCGTCCACAAAGACTACGTCAGTTTGTCTTGATATAAGTTCAATAACAAAGGAAATTGTGATATAGTGTACCTGTATTTTATCACCATTATCGACAAATATGTTTCCAGGGTAACCGGATAAGGCGAATAAAAGTTCATGTAACATTTCTCCGATTATGGTACAATATTTCAAATATACAAATCGAAGTCAATTGACAACATCGAGACTCCCGTCATTTGAAAACAATTTGGCGGGGGTCAAAGAAATTTACGATAAGAGTTATCTCCCGTTTGTAGTTTCAATTTTCGCCGTATGATGTCACTATTAAACACACAAATACTTACGCTAACAAAATAAACCGTAGCAAAAATAATCAATTTTACGTTATTTACTTTAGTTTTTCAAATTAATAATAAAATATTTGAACTTTAAAATATAATATTTTGTTATACGATTAAAAATCCTTCAATAAAGCCGGTAATTTTATTTTTACGACACGCGCGGATGAATACAAAACCTAAGCTGAGCTATGTGTGTTATAATGACTTCCCGTCTTCCTCTTTTCTAATTAGGACTACTCCAAGTCACCAGCTATGTCGAAGGCGGTAAGTGTTTCAGTCGATATTATCGAATTTTAAAGCAACCAAATAATTTCACACTTACTTTATTTCATTAAAGTTGACATCTATCGTTAATTGTTATTAATTTTGCGACTAATCACGTTAATATTTACCGTTTTTGATGTTAATTTGTCGCACTCTTGCCCTCGCTTGCTGCAGCAATATGGCGATACTCTCAAGAAAGACCCACGTGAAGCAGGAACATTTCTTTTCAGCCTTTGTCTACGTTGATATTTTCTTCATATTCCTTTGAGATCGAAACGTAGGTTATAATTTAAATGTTATTTCAATTACCAATATCATTTTTTAGAAAGTAATTCCATAAGTAAATTACTTAGTCCCCTTCTAAATAATGCAATTTCTGTAACACGTGTCATTTAATTGGAATTATTTTATGAATGTTAATGTGTGTTGAAGCGCTTGCTTTTTAAAAAGAATTAGAATAATTGAAAGTGTTGTAGAATCCAATTTAATTAGTATTTAAAATAGGCTTTTGACGACTTTAAACCAAACTTTATTGAAGCCGGTCTTTGGTCTTACTTCAAGTAACAGATTACCTTCAAGTCGTTCTCTCTCTACCTTGTTGAAATAAAGCAAGGATAGATTTAATAGAATCGCCTAGATGTAGAAAATGCTTGAATTGTCATAGCTGGAAGACATTTGATAATAGTTTAGTTTGAATATGATGATGTGAGACTAATAAACCTTTAGGGTACGATATCGTATTTCAAAATGCTTAGCTTTTAATTAAAACCTTAAATCCTTTAGTATTATAACTTAACGTTTTATGATATGGAGGGTTTAAGTTTAGTATTTTTAGACTGCTTATCGTAGTGGTAGCTTTAGTTTATGGTGATTTGTCTTTGATAAGTCGTAAGTGATATGAAAGTTGTGCTAAGATCGATCAGTGTTGCCTTCAATTAAAACGGTTACGTTGGTTTATATAATTGTGCCTCTGTCATCTTTGAACCAGCATGCATATATGGAATGCTATCGAGTCGGGGTTTCTTTTCCCCTCGGTAGAGTGTGAGGTGAGGAAGATTTGCCTGCCGTTTCTTGTAGTTACTGCTTCGTCGTTCACTGTTTAGATTGAAATGTGATGATCGATGGGTCACATTCATATAATGCCTACAAATGATGATTTGCAACTATAAATTTATGTAGTGCTTTTTATAAATCCATGAGTATGAATCTCGGTCTTGGCACGTGATAAATGGAATGGGCGCTGAATTAAGTGAAACTACATGAAGTTCATCTCTTCCACCGGGTTTAAATTATTAAATCCAGCGAAAGCTTATAAACAATTACATATTTTGCATTTTAATACACTTGAGACAACTTCGGAAGTCTCTCTAATATATATGCATGTATATATATAAGAAAATAGAGAGGTAATTAATAAATTATTAGGTGCACATTGGGATTAGACACCGAGGGGAAACGGCTGTAACCTTTTTATTTTTGGCGACCCTCAGTGTCTAATCCCAATGTGCACCAATAATTTTGAAAATTGACAAACGTCCCTTACAGCTATATATATACGCACACACACACACATCATTACTGTTGAATTGGTTGTAAGCTATCTATTATATATTTTTTCAGGCAATCCGCCCGCTTGTGTCGGTCTACAATGATAAGGGTGAGTCTACGCCCTCCAACGTGAAAATGCCGGCTGTTTTCAGTGCCCCTATTCGGCCTGATATTGTCAGCTTTGTGCATGACCAGATGATGAAGAACTCTCGTCATCCTTATGCTGTTTCCAAATATGCAGGTTTGTTGTTATTATTATTATTATTGCTTGTTTTACCTTCCAATCTGTTCTGTGTTATAACTGATTTTCATATCTCAATCTGTTTTGTTTTTCAGGTCATCAGACTTCTGCTGAGTCTTGGGGTACCGGTCGTGCTGTCGCTCGTATTCCTCGTGTACGCGGTGGTGGTACTCACAGATCAGGTCAGGGTGCATTCGGTAACATGTGTCGTGGTGGTCGTATGTTCGCTCCTACCAAAGTTTGGAGGCGCTGGCATAGAAAGATAAACATCAATCAGAAGAGGTACGCTATGTGTTCTGCTGTTGCTGCTAGCGGTATCACTTCCTTGGTTCAATCGAAGGGTAAGTGTTACGTATCCTTTTCTACAGATAATTGAGATATATTGCTATTTCTTGAATAGAGTATTTGTTAAGTAATATATTATTTGGGGTGTGTGTCAGTTAGTGCAAGGAAGATTTCATGGTCTTGTGGTTGCGAAATATAGTCAGTGTTTCTTTGCAATAACATCTACAGTTCTTCATAAAGGAACATTTTTATGACCATTTCTCTCTCAACCGTCATAGAAGAGTATGTTCTTTGGTGGTGGGGTGGGGTTCTTTCTTTTCAATTTTGGTACTTAGTGTTGGCTGAGTCTCATGGCGCATGTCAGCTGGCTGAATTTTTGGCACTATCATGCTGTCAGAAGTGAAAGTGCTCACTGCTAGTGAAGTATCTGCCTGCATGCCTGTTGCTGGTCTGTCGATTCTTTGACAGGCCAGCAACAGGCATGCAGGCAGACAGACAGATACTTCACTAGCAGGCAGTGAGCACTTTCACTTCTGACAGCTAATAGCATGATAGTGCCGAATTTTTTTTTCTTTCTTATATGTTTTTACTGCTTCCTTAATCTAGTTTAGATTATCTGCTATATAAGTATGGGGTATGATAGGGCATTATTCTTGCTTGAATTTAGTGCTGTTGACACAGGATTATCTCAAATGGCTATTTTTGCATATTTATGTTTTAGGTCATCAAATTCAAGAGGTTCCTGAAATTCCGTTGGTGATCACTGATAAAGTGCAGGAGTACAAGAAGACTAAGGATGCTGTAACTTTGTTGCGGCGTTTGAAGGCTTGGAGTGACATTGAAAAGGTTTGTTAATGATTTTATATTCGGTCTGTGTTCTTCACAGCAATGATACCACTATAATATCCTAGTTTTTGCTTTGTGTCGGTAGTTTGTTAGTAATTTCAAGTATTGCTAAATAGTTTGATTTCAGTGTCTTTTTTATTTTATTCATCTTTTTCTTTCAGGTCTATAAATCCAAGCGCTTCAGGGCTGGAAAGGGTAAGATGAGAAATCGTCGTAGGATTATGCGTAAAGGACCAGTTCTTATCTATGAGAAGGACAATGGAATTGTGAGGGCTTTCCGTAACATTCCTGGTAAGTTGACATTCTACAAGAGTTGTAATCTGTGCCTTGTCTCTATCTCTGTAAATGTAGCATGTTGAACTGAATGGTTATGTGGAGCAGGAAATGTTGAGTTGAAATAAAGATACAGTAGCATCTTCTTTACTAAGTATTTGGAGAGGCTCTTCCTACTGCAAAGAAATTTTATATTCAGTTTGTGTTCTTAACAGTAGTGATATTGATTCAATATCCTGATTTAGTATTCCTCTTCACAAAACCATGTCAGTGGTGTCCTTTTGGTGATCACTAGAATTGTGAGAACCAGATCAGATTGGAGCCTGGTGCAGCCTTCTGGTTCACCAGTCCTCAGTCAAATCGTCCGACCCATGCTAGCATGGAAGGTGGACATTAAATGATATGTCCTGGATGTATTATCAGCAAAGAATTTACCTTAAGGGTAGGTGTCTGTCCAGGTTCAGTTGTTATGGAGTCTTTTCATTATAGTTTCCTAGGCCCTAATAAGTCTTTAACACTGACTTGGAAACTAATTATCTTGAGTTTTTTTCTGCAAATGAGGTGTAATGTTGCATGATAGTGGCACTAGAGTGTGTGAAAGAAGCTTTCTCTGCGGGCGAATAAGTTGAACTTGTATGAACCTGTGGGTGTTTGATAAAGACATGCCAATTGATATATGTGGAAATGGCCTGAGAGTTACAGAAAGCAATGGTAAAGCCTATTCTCATTAGGTTGTGCTTCGCAGTAAGTGTAAAGTCATTAAGCAATCATACTGGCATAAGAAAGTTGATATTGTGGTGGTGGTGGGGAGTTCATTCTTTTGTAATACTTGACTGAGCAATATCGTCTGGTTAGTATCACTAATTGCATGACCTCTATATTATAATGATTTGTCTTTGTAGGTATCACAACGCTTAATGTGAAGCATCTGAACCTCAGGAAAATTGCCCCTGGTGGTCATGTGGGTCGTTTCTGTATATGGACAGAGTCTGCCTTTAGGAGGCTTGATAACATCTACGGAACATGGACAACTCCATCCAAGGAAAAGGTTGATTACAAGTAAGTACTGTTGGCAGGCTTTCTGTCTCTGTCTCTCTTTCTCTCTCTCTCTCTTTCTCTCTCTCTCTCTCTCTCTCTCTCTCTCTTCAACTGTAGTTGTAGGTGAGGGTTAGGCAGCATTCATATTTTAGGGGTGGTATAGGGTTCATTCCATCGCAGGTTTTTCAACTAGGTCGCTAGTCTAATGATAAATTCCTTACTGGTCATGGTGTCCTTCCTCTTGACTTAAAGTTGGTAAACTTTTTGATGGGCAGGGTTGGTTAGGGGTGCTTTTTGTCTTAACTGGCCATAAACATACAAGACAGTTGTGTTTTTCTTTTTTTCTTTTTATGGCCTGTTACATACAAAAAATGAAGTAAGACTCAATGTATGTTTCAATACTGAAATTTTATACATCATATGTTTGCTGATGTCAATTGGATGGATGAAATGAGGCTGCTAGCTGTAGCCTGCCAACACTTTCTCTTGGCTGAGTGATGAATAAAGTGTTATTTTGCTTGGCTAAGAATTCTATTTAATTCATTTCAAAAACTTAATATAAGGGGGTGGTAAGTGTTGTATGACTTGAGAATTATTTTCTCAATTTGTGCTGCAGATTGTGGGGTCCGGCCAAAATACATTTTCACACCGACCAGGTCCAACTCCTCACATCCTACAATGTCATTATGGGAAGAATATTTCTTCCTTTAATGTAGCTATTGAAGATTACAAATTCATAAGTTGAAATTATTTCTTCTTAATCATTATTATTGATTCCATTTGAATTGATCTACACTTCATTGTCTGAATGTTGGTTTTAATTTTTCAGTCTCCCAATGCCAAAGATGTCCAATTCGGATTTGACAAGAATTTTGAAGAGCCATCAAGTTCAGTCTGTGTTGAGATCACCCCTGTATGTTTTTGTTTTTTGTTTTTTTTTTGCTGATTTGCTTGTACCGGGTTCTGAGTCTTGGTGTGATTCATTCTGACTATTTTTAATATTTGACCCTGCTTTATTTAGTGTTTGAAGGAATTTGGCTGCTGTTGTGGTTCAAAGGATCTGTTGTTTGTGCCAGTTTCAATGTCCTTCAGTATGTTTTTATGCAAAGGAATGATGATTCTATATTGGTCCGTGTTGTTGAAAGCAATGATAGTGTTACAATATTCTGACCTTTGCTTAAAGATCTGTAGCTTAATTTCCGTTAGAGCTCCATTAGTCAGGCTGTCTGTGCGGGTGGTTTTGAGTGTGTTATAATTTGTATATATTTATTCTATTTATAAATGCAAAACAACACCACAAGGGAATCAATGTAAGCTTAAATAATAAACCTCAATTGTAAAGAAATAGAGCAAGCATGATCTGCTGAATGTAATAAGGCCAGAAATCAGTTGGGGTGGAGGTGAAGTTATTAGATTTAATGAGGCCCAAATGTGTGTGTGCAGATCAAAGTGCAGTAGATTTGAGAAGTGGGGAAACCTGAGCATTGGGTCTCACAAAGGAATGTGGTAAATGGTAAGATACTGTTAAAGAAGAACTATGCAAGCTGGATTGTAAAAACAAGTCTGGTCAAGCTAGGAGTTATTATTGTAGTGAAGTTTTGCTCTTTGATGGGCTAGCATGTGATGAGGGAAAATCATTTAACAGTTACGGGTTTGTGTAATTTCATTTTGGTACTGATAAGCCTGATAACTCAGTGGTTTGGAATATTGAAGCCTCTGCTTTTGTATATAATTACTCTTGCAAAGGAATGATGATTCTATATTGGTCCGTGTTGCTGAAAGCAATGATATTGTTACAATATACTGACCTTTGCTTATTTAAAGATTTGTATCTTAATTTCACTTAGAGCCCTATAAGTACCTCAAATTCAGTGTTGTGTTTTAGCAAATTGTGGTGCTAGCTGCAACAAGGTACGGTGATTCTATATTCATTGTTGTGTGCATAAATTACCTTCAGTCTCATGAGGTTTCATAGTAGTTGCTAATACTTTGTTACTTGGATATTAATCAGCAACAGATTTGGGGTAGGGGAGGCCGAGATCATAATTGGAATTAGAACTAGGTAGAGGTGTTACCTTTGCATGAGTGGGGTGTGGGCACTGAATGCTAATGTGTGTGCACTTCAGATGGTAAAGTAATCAATTACGATCAGGCAGAAATTGAGTTGGGGTATGGTAATTAGATCTAATGAGCCCCCCAATGTGTGTATGGATCAAGTATGGCCAAGCAAAAGTCATTATTCTAATGAAGTTTAGCTCTGGACTGGTTTGTGATGAGGGAAACTCATTTATCAGTTACAGGTTTGTGTAATTTTATTTTGGTATAGATAAGCCTGATAATTAAGTGGTTGATGTATTAAAGCCTCTGCTTTTGTATATAATTACTAATGCAAGGGAATGATGATTCTATATTGGTCCGTGTTGCTGAAAGCAATGATATTGTTACAATATGCTGACCTTTGCTTATATAAAGATTTGTATCTTAGAGCCCGATAAGTACCTCAAATTCAGTGTTGTGCTAGCTGCAACAGAGTACAGTGATTCTGTATTTGTTGTGTGCATAAATTACCTTCCCCCTCATGAGCTTTTGTAGTAGAAGCTAATACATTGTTACTTGGGTTCAGCAGCAGATTTGGGATAGGGGAGGCCGAGATCATAATTGGAATTAGAACTAGGTATAAATGGTCTAGGGAGCTGTTAGCTTTGCATGAGAGTGAGATGTGTGCACACATCAGACTCTAAAGAAATAAAGCAAGCATAATCAGGCAGAAATGAGCTGGGAAGTACAGCTAAGCCAAGAGTCATATTACTGTGATGAAGTTTAGCTCTTTGCGCTAGCATGTGACAAGGGAAAAGTATCTGTCGGTTATGGGTTTGTGTAATTTCATTTTGGTATAGATAAGCCTGATAACTAAGTGGTTGGTGTATTAAAGCCTCTGCTTTTGTATATAATTACTAATGCAAGGGAATGATGATTCTATATTGGTCCGTGTTGCTGAAAGCAATGATATTGTTACAATATGCTGACCTTTGCTTATATAAAGATTTGTATCTTAGAGCCCTATAAGTACCTCAAATTCAGTGTTGTGTTTTAGCAAATTGTAGTGCTAGCTGCAACAAGGTACAGTGATTCTATATTTGTTGTTGTGTGCATAAATTACAGCAGATTTGGGGTAGGGGAGGCTGAGATCATAATTGGAATTAGAACTAGGTAAAAGTGTTACCTTTGCATGAGTGGGGTGTGTGCACATCGGACGGTAAAGTAATCAAGCATGATGAGCTGAATGTGATCGGGCAGAAATTGGGTTGGAGCAGAACTAAAGTAATTAGATCTAACGAGGCCCCCAATGTGTGTATGGATCAAGTATGGCCAAGAGTCATTATTGTAATGAAGTTTAGCTCTGGTGGACTGGCATGTGATGAGGGAAACTCATTTGTCAGTTACACGTTTGCATGAGAGTGAGATGTGCATGCATTAGACTCTAAAGAAATAAAGCAAGCATGAGCTGGGAAGTACAGCTAAGCCAAGAATTATTACTGTGATGAAGTTTAGCTCTTTCAGCTTGTGTGTGACAAGGGAAACTCATTTGTCAGTTATGGGTTTGTGTAATTTCATTTTGGTACGGATAAGCCTGATAACTAAGTCATTGGAGTATTGAAGCCTCTGCTTTTGTATATGATTACTCTTGCAAAGGAATGATGATTCTATATTCGTCGGTGTTGCTGAAAGTAATGATATTGTTACAATATACTGACCTTTGCTTGTTTAGACATTTGTAACTTAATTTCCCTTAGGGCCCTGTAAATCAAACATGTTGCTTGTGGGGTGGAGTCTGAACGCATAATAATTGGGATTGAAACGACCCAGAGAGCTATTGCCTTTACTG
>NC_142930.1:139298224-139318224 GCF_046866305.1 Octopus bimaculoides
AATTTATTTAAGTGACTGGGTGAAGTTTCTTGTTTCAGAATTTGAGATCCATGCACCAGAGTATGGGGCATTCTGTTTGCACTTCAACTAGATTTTCTTCTGCATATGTATTGCTTGTGCTTACCAGATGTCCAAATTCTAATGGTGCTTTATCTGCAAAATATATAAATGAAAGATCACGTAATTCCAGGTTTAGGCTAGAGTGTGAGTTTTAGTGCTTAGGTAGTTTATAACAAAGCAAGCAAAATAGTCGTACATTGTCATTTCATAACATCACATAAATAAGGGAGAGCTGGCTGTTTTTTGTATAATTGGTAAATTTTGATAAACAATATTAAAAATCTATGTTCGGATACAGATGATTCAGCTACCTATAAAATGCACTACCAAACTTGGTTTACCATAACCAAGCATCTTGATAAAACTCCATTCTTTTGGCTCTTCAGGATATTGTCCAAAGACTTGAGATGCTAGTATCAATGCACATAAAGTGATCTATACACCTTCAGTCAAAATTTGTTCAAGGCGGTTATACAGAAAACTGCTGACATGCCTGGAGTATCAAGGGCAGACAGACAGCAACTTAAAATGATACAACATATCTTGCCAGAAATGCTTAAAACTTCAGTTTGCTAAAAGCGGAATGTGTGTGGTGACAAAGCGTAGTGCTTAAGCAAATTCTATGGATGGATTTGTAGTGGCACTGGAAGACTTAAACAAGTGCACAGGCTAATGAAAATGTTTTGGACAAAGACTCAGAAGGCCAGTATCTGGCTTATATACTCCTGCCTGAACGGGATGCAGGTCTCTCACAGGATTACTTGTTTTCGTCAAATGAGTGGACTGGAGTAACGTGAAATGAGGTATTTTACTCAAGAACACCATACATCGCCCAGTTCAGGAATTAAAACCATGATAAGTGCAACACCTTAACCACTGAGCCATACACTTGGTGTCAACCCTAAAAAGTTATGGTGGTGGCAATGAGTAACTTTTCTTCCTATGAGCCTGTCTTCAGGCTGTCCCTAGTTATTCGATACAACCATGTTGCTTTAAAGTGATCCACATTAAAAGCTTCCATCAAAATTCCATGTTAATTTATGCTCCAAACACTAGCTTAATTTTCAAAATGAATCGAAACTGAGCCAGAGTATTTAGATCGATAGATAGACAATAACAAAAAGCGTTAAAGGGGAGAGAATTCTTCCACTCCTTTACTGTAGTGATAAAAAAATTTTCTTCGTTTGGAATGGTTTGAAAATTGTGTTAAGCAAAGGAACTCTGGCTTTGATCTAATGTTTGATACAACATTTGACGTTTTTGGCCTATACAGATCAGACTTCATGCATTATTGCTTTGTTGCACTGAATAACAAATGTCAAGTTTAATAACAGGAATCTTCCTACAGATTACATAAAGGATGTGGTGTGGTTACCAGCATCTGTTGAGGATAAAATGACAGGTGCAAATTCTAGCCAAGCTTTGTTTCAAGGTAGGAAGGGTTGAAGCTGACTCCTGTATTTAGAATTTCTATTGAAAAAAATGTTTAAAGAACTGAGTTTGTGCAAGAAAACCCTCCTCATTTCTTTGTTACTATGACATATTGATGTTTTTCAATGTCTTTCCCCCATAAACACATTTCATAGTCTTAGTCTATTGCTGGGATTTAAAGCAAGAAATTCAGACTGTATTTTAAACGCTCATTTTTTTTTTTTTTTTTTTTTTCAAATTTCAACAAGTTTAAAAAGAAAATTTTTTGCTTTTGTGGTTGTATGAATTCTTATGTGTAAAACACAAAAACATGAAAAATTTTCTGAAAATTCTCAAAATAGAAAAGTTATATGGTGAGCTTAAAGCAGAATTCCACCATAAAAACCTTATTTAGAAGCATTATTAGTTGAAGTATTTCTTGTTTTAAGACTTCATCTAGCTTGGATCTGACATCACTATATGTAGAATGAGATGGCAAGGCTGTCTTTACAATTTGGGATCAATTTTCTATGATTCAGCAAAGATTATGTCTCAAGGTCGCTGGATTTCAGAGGTCCAAACTGTATTGAGTTTTTTTTTTTTTTGCCCACAAGGGGCTACACACAGAGGGGACAAACAAGGACAGACAAAGGGATTAAGTAACTGGTACTTATTTAATCAACCCTGAAAGGATGAAAGACAAGGTCGACCTCAGCGGAATTTGAACTCAGAACGTAGCGGCAGACGAAATACTGCTAAGCATTTCGCCCGGCAACGATTCTGCCATCTATTGAGTTTTTGGTCTGTCTGTTAGTATTTTTTGATCACATGAAGACTGGATTAAAACTAAACTTACTTAAATTCCATTTTAGACCTGTTGTTGTTATGTTGTTACACACATTACCAAGAGGAATCAGACCACAATGCGCCCCTCTGAATTCACTATCAACTTCAATGCTGTTATTTCCCTGCAATTTTAATTATACATGTCAAGATGTTAAAATTTAGAAGGGTTTGATAAAGACAGGTGTTAATAATAGCACAAAAACTCATCAGTGTCATTTTAGAAGTTGTTTTATATTGCTTTGCAATTCACTCTGTTGTACATTAACTCATTACCTACCAGTGATCTCATATGAGATCACTTAAAAATTACAAATTTCGTAATTATCTGTCAATATTTACACATATCTAACCTTTTTTGCTATATCTACTAGGTATATTTCTCTGATATTTAAATGAGGTTTGCTTATTTTTCACCCAATATCTCGCTTATTTCTATCTAAAATGTTATTTTGATCATTCCAGTTAATAGAATTATGGAAAGTAATGGGTTAAGCAAATGCCTTTTACTGTAGCTGCAAGCTAAACAAAGCTTTATGAATAAAATTAATAGGTAAAAACTGTCAGAAGCCCATCATATATTTATGTGTGCACTAGTGTTCGTCAATCATTTTTTGCCTAAGGACCCCTTTGATTCTTATTTTACTCTACTGGACCTTAATAAGAAAGTCCCATTATATTTTTATAATTAAATATCATTAGGAATTGTATAATAAAAATTGTTAAAATATTTTGTGTATTGTACAAGTATAACCAATTTATTGCAGATAAATTTTAACAGCAAAATCTAATATGGACCCCAACTGAGAACCACTGGAGCACATAATCAGTCCCCTGACAAACCTCCCTACAATCCATCTCTTCCCTCCACCCATGCTCACCAACTGCTACATTCCTCTTTTGTACCAACCTGCACATTATATGTCCCCATTGAATCTCTTCCCCACAGCATATTCTCCTAATACCACCTCCTTCTTCTACCTGTGCCTATTCATTACATCCCACCCTCCATCTACTATACTCCTTTCACTATCTCGTGAACTCACCCTCTCAAATCCTCAGACATGCAGTGAGACTGAACTTATAACCATGTAGTCAAAGCACACACACACACACACAATACCTGTCAGCAAAATTCTACCCACAGAACACTAGTCAGTGTGAAGCTACATTGGAAGATGCATGCACAAGGTGTCACAGAGATTGATCAGATCTGAAACTAAGTAATTGCAAAGCAGATTTTCTAATTCCACAACTATGATTTATTATCAAGTGGTTATTAAAACTTTGTAAAACCCAAATGGCCAGTTCATTTTAAGAAGCAGAACATAACATCATAAATATTAATACTTACTGTTTTCAAAAGGCATGTAAGATCTGAATTTGACATCACATATATGGGAACATATTTATCATATCCAAAGTTTCTGACTTTGTAGAGTGTGTTGAAATTAGCAAATTGCTGGTCAACTCTTCCTTGGAAACCGACTAGAACAACTATTCTCTCAACCTAAAGATAATAATAAAATATAACAAAATAAATGGAAGTGTTTCAAATGCATCCCAAGATTTATAAATCTAACCCAACATATAATGATTGTTAAACTACATCATGGCTAAAAATTGTATAAAATTCCTTCAATGTGTTACCAGCATCTGCTGAGGATAAGATGACTGGTGCAAACTTAATGTTTCAAAATAAGGAAGGGTTGAAGCTGACTTCTGTATTTAGAATTTCTATTGAAAAGAAAATGTTTAAAGAACTGAGTGTGTGCAAGAAATCCAGTAAATGATTATAGAAGAATGGATGGACAACAATTGATGAAATTGTATATCAACTAAGTGATCCTTTAGCATTCAAACTGGCCATAAAACATATTCTACCTGTTTTATGTTCAAACCAGCCAGATCCAGCCTCTCATACCTATATCATTCTAAAAAATAAACAGTCACATCATCAGAATCTCCAAGCTATGAGATAATGCATACCGTAAATCCTCGAGTATAATCCACACTTTTTACCCAAAATTTCTAGTGCATACTATATACGAGGTTAAAAATGAAAAATATTTTCTAAGTGATAAATATGTAAAGGCAATTTACTTAATATTTATTTTTCACTGACGTTATTACTGTTATTTCTTTATTTTCTGCAAACAAAGTGCACAAAAAAGCTAGACGTTTGCATTATGCTATATATACAATAATAATAATGGACGTTACCGTATATATGTTTACAAACCAAGGACGTTATATAGACCTCATTGACTCAAGTTAGAGAAGGGGCGCGTACTATACACAAGGTCTAGGTTTTTCAGAGGTACAGCCCCCTAAAAATCCCCTGCGTATTATACTCAAGGATTTACGGTAATTAATTTTTAAAAATGTGATTAAATAAGCATTACATCTGATACAGTAATCTGAATACTAAAGGGTTAAAACTTAATTGTAAACAGCATTCATGTTTTTGTAAAAGAAGCTGTTACAACTTCTAATCCCAATTAGTCACAACTGATTTATTAATTTTATCTGAATTCATCAACTTACCTCAACATGATTAATTTTCCCAAAAACAATTCTCAGACATTTTGTAAAATCAGTTTCATCTTGATCAGGTGTTTCAATAATTTCAACATTCTGAAAAGAAACATCTTCACTGATGTGAGTGGTTTGGATAGACATACCATAACTATTCAAAGTTAGGTTGGGCAAGGCTAGAAAGGCAATTACAAAGATGAATGAAGGGGAAAAAACAGGCTCATCATCAGAGACATTCACTGTGACGTTGAATGTGCCAGGGGGATATGTAGGTATTAGATATAGTGAATTTGCTTAGTTAATTAAAGTACAACAGTCACTGAGACGTTAAATGCATCAGAGATATGTAGATATTACACTAGTTAATTAGACAGTGCAATCCAACAGATGGTCCCTGAGGTGCTAAATATGTTAAAGATGTGCAAGTGTATTATACTAGTAAGTTACTTAATTAATTAGGTAGCGGATGAAGGTGTTATTTCTAATTCTCTAATGACTGACATATGTGTAGCATCATCAACAGTAAGATCAAGGTAGATGTACTGGAGAGATGCAAACGTCATAAACTGATGGACCAAATCTTGAAAGTAAGCAGAAAGAACTGAACCTTAACAAAATTAGTTTAACCCTTTTTTTTCATTTTTGTTACACCGTATGTTGAAAAACATTACCTTTCTTTCAATTAATTTTGAAAATAATAAGGAATTTACTAAAAGGACTTTGCCATTATAACTCTCATGCCTCAAACTTAACATGAAATTTCAATGGAAGGTTTTCCCTTTGATTACTTTAAAACAGGAAGATTGTACAATAGAACTAAAGGCAATCTCAAGCAGGCTGGTATCCAAAGGGGTCAAGATGGTTTGTTGAACAACAGATACTCCAGAAGTTCTCTGCTAAAAACAAAAGATTGTACTTTGCATTTGTTGATCTTGAAAAGGTTTTTGATACAGTCCCATTCTATGTAATACAAAGGTGCTGTAATTAAGGTCAGCATTGGCAGCAAATTCATTGGAGGATTTAGACAGAGGTTCTCTAAGGCTTTTATGCATTACAGTTCTTGGAGCAATGTCATAGGAGTTTTGGATTTGATGTCCTTCAGAATGCTTACATGCTGATGACCCAGTTCTCATCGCATACCCATTAAGCCACTACAGAGGTTGTGCAACAGTCAGATATAGGATGTTGGATTTAGAGACATTGCCAACTTTGACGACATGGATAGGGGTCAATTGTGAAAGTGGATGAGTGGCCGGTGTTTTGGGTGAATAGCTTTAAGATTGTTGGACAACTCATTGGTGGCGGCGGGGGGAGAGAACAAGAACAACAAGGAAAAGGAAGGAAGGGAGAACAATAGGAATTGGGAAAATGTGGGAGGAGGGGAGAAGAAGAAGAAGGGGAGGGGGAGGAAGAGGGTGCCAACGATTATGATGCCACTAATGACAATAAATACTACTACTACTACAGTTGCTATTAGCAATCAAATAAAAGCTACCAAATAACATGTAGGAATATTAAGCTAGGTGGCGCAAATGTAGTCTAAAATGTGTGTGTACTCATCAATTATATTACATAGAGAGAGAAGAGAGAAAGAAAATTACTTTCTGTCGATAATGTTCTTTTACTTCTGGACGGATGGAATCAAAGTCTCCTGTAATTAAATCTGGCAGGAAATCTTCTTTGGAGAGATGGTTGTATACTTCATTTGCTGCACCATCGACAAATACCTTCAATACAGCTGAAAAACAAAGAACAGAAATAATGATTTGTTTCATGTATATGGAGTTTTGATGCTGTGATGTTAATTAAGAATAGTCATTCTGTAACTGCTGACCGAAATTAGGTAATGGACAAAACAGGTGTGACTGTGTGGTTGCAAAACTTGCTCCCAACCATGTGCTTCTGAGTTCAGTTCTACTGCATGGCACCTTGCACTAGTGTCTTCTGCTATAGCACATGCCAACCAGAGCCTTGTAGGGTGGATTTGGTAAACAGAAACTGAAAGAAGCCTGTCAAGTGTGTACCACCATCATCATCATCAGGTAATGTCTCTTGTCTATGCTGACACGCATTGAGTGGATTGACCAGGGCTGGTAAGTTGAGGTGCTGCACCAGACTCCAGTCTGATTTGGCATGGTTTCTACAGATGGATGCCATTCCTAATATATATATATATATATATATAGGCACCCACTACACTCTCTGAGTGGTTGGCGTTAGGAAGGGCATCCAGCTGTAGAAACTCTGCCAAATCAGACTGGAGCCTGGTGTTGCCATCCGGTTTCACCAGTCCTCAGTCAAATCGTCCAACCCATGCTAGCATGGAAAGCGGACGTTAAACGATAATGATGATGATGATGATGATGATGATGATGATGATAGGCGTAGGAGTGACTGTGTGGTAAGTAGCTTGCTTATGAACCACATGGTTCCAGGTTCAGTTCCACTGCTTGGCACCTTGGGCAAGTGTCTTCTACTATAGCCTCGGGATTTGGTAGACGGAAACTGAAAGAAGCCCGTCATATATGTGAGTGTGTGTATGTGTCTGTGTTTGTCCCCCCAACATCGCTTGACAACCGATGCTGATGTGTTTACGTCCCCGTAACTTAGTGGATTAGCAAAAAAGACTCAGGCAGCTCTTCCATATAGTCCTAGTGGAACCAGCTATCATTACACCTTCCTGCTGAATTCTCAAGTGTGACCAACTGAGACTATGGATATTAGTTTCAAATTTTGGCACAAGGCCAGCAATTTCAAGGGAGGTGGTAAAGTTGATTACATCAACTCCAGTACTTAACTGGTTTTTATTTTATTGATTCCAAAAGGATGAAAGGCAAAGTCTACCTCAGCAGAAGATAGAAAAAAAATGTCACTTATCATTTTGTCTAGTGTGATAATGATTGTGCCAGCTTACCATCTTAAGTGTGATTATGGACATTATCCAACCATCTTGTTCTTGATCTAAACCAATGTCTCCTGCCAATTGGCTTGGCCTGAAGAATCTATCTTGTAATTCTTTCCTACAAAATTCTAACTACATGTCTGTAATACTGAACCTGTAACCTCTCCTTCACAGCATGACAACTGTTTCTAATAATTTCAAAGGGCCAGTAATTTTAAGCAGAGGGTCTTAGTTGATAACATTAACCCCAGTATTAGACTGGTACTTTATTTTATCAACCTTGAAGGGATGAAAGACAAAGTCAACTTCAGTATGATTTGAATTCAGAACATGAAGAGTTACAACAAATACTGCAAGGCATTCTGTTGTCCAATGCTTTGAAGGTTCTACCAATCCAGTATCACAATGGGGAAAGATGAGGACCATTACAAAGACAAATTATGAAAACCGTGAAGAATGAATGGGTAAAGGGCACAAAATATGATTAAAAAAACATACAATGAAATCATCATCATCATTTAATGTCTGTTTGTCCATTTTCCATGCTGGCACAAGTTAAACAGTCTGACTGGAACTGGTAAGCCAGAGAGCTACACTAGGCTCCAGTGTACTTTGGTATGGTTTCTACAGCTAGAAACTCTTCCTAATGCCAACCACTTTAGATAGTGCACTAAGAGTGTCTTCTGCATGTCACCAGCACAGGTGCCTTTTGTTTGTCACCAACACAAGTGCTTTTCACGTGTCACTGGCACAGGTGCCATGACCACGATTTCACTTAGCTTGATATGTCTTCTCAAACACAGCAAATTGCCCAGAAAAATGAGTCAGAGTAAGAGTAGGGGAGGAGGCAATCAGAAACCTTGACAAATTCTAGAATACTCTGGCTATCAAAGGCAAGTGTTGTTTCCCAGTTGGGGGTTCTCTGACAAATATAATGAAGAGGATCTGATGCAAAATGTTTGTATTTTCAGCTTTGACATTTTGTAAATACAAATGTCAATCTGTCAATAGATAACTCCCTACTCTTCTTATTTTCTTTGCTCTTTTCTTTATTTCTCAAGTCAATCCATGCCTTTAAAAAAAAATCATTCATAATATTTTATCTTTTATCTTTCATTTGTTTCAGTCACTGGACTGCAGGAAAGCTAGGGCAATACCTTGAGGGCTTTAACCAAACAAATCAACTCCAGAACTTACTTTTCTCAATCTGGTATTAATTCTATCAATATCTTTTGCTGAACCACTACATTATGGGGACATAAATCAACCAACACCAGATGCCAAGTGGTGAGAGACAAACATAAACACACACACATACACACACGGCATTGAGCTTAATGTAGTTTTGTGGCTCACAAGATCCTCTGAAGCTGTCCAACCCATGCCTGCATGGAAAATGGGACAACGACAACAATGATGATGATGATGCAATGAACTTCCACACAGTTTCTGCCTACCAAATTCACTCACAAGGCTTTGACTGGCCCAGAGTTATAGTAGAAGACATTTGCCCAAAATGCCATGCAATGAGACTGAACCAAAAACCACATGGCTGCAAAGCAAGCTTTATCCAGCAAATAAGAAATGGTTTCCTCATCCTGGATAAGAGACTACTCTACGACAGCTGGTAAGTTTCTTAGAAAGTACCCTTTCCTATATTTACTGAAGTCATAGAACTGCTTTGTCAGTAATACATAGTCTGGTTGTAATATGAGCTGATGACCCAGCAGTTGGTATTTTAATACTGCATTCACTAAGTTGTTTCGCATCTCTTCCCTCCCATCACAATCTGTTACCTCTTCACCAATACTAAATAAGTAAAAACTAAAAAGATTTTAAATAGAACATGGAATACGAAGAAACTTGTGATAGTCTGTCTCAGCAGTAATCGGTTTATAAGCAAGTTTGAGAATTTTAATATCGCTGTGTGGTGAGAGGAATATGTTTCAGGACCTTAGTTTTCATCTGAACAATGGGGGATGGAAGGAGAGAAAGAGAGAGAGAGAGAGAGAGAGAGAGAGAAACACATACACAGATGGAGAGACAGAGACAGACAGCTATCAGAGATAGAGAGAAGCAGAAAGAGACAGACAGGGAGCAAATGATTCAGAGTGTGAGAAATAGACAGAGAAAAGGAGAGACAGTGTGTAGTGTTGTTGCTTAGGCTGTAGACAAGTATATCGGAAAGAACTAAAATTTTAACCCTTTAGGCATTTAAACCAGCCATATTCTGCCCAAATATTTCATTAGTTTTGTGTTCAAACCAGCCAGATCCAGTCTCACATTCCTTACAATGTCATTCTGAAAATACAACAATTACATCATCGAAATTTCAAAGCTATGAGATAATACCTCATGATTAATTCAAAACAATGAATAAATAAGCTTTACATTTGACAGGATAATCTGAATGCTAAAGGGTTAAATAAAAGATAATTTACCTTTTTGCCATAAATATTTGAAGATTTTTATCATTGGTGTTATTGGTTGGTTAAGTAGAATCAGCACAATCTTCTCATCTGGAAATAAAAAGATTATAATTTCATCATCATCATCATCTTTTAATATCTGTCTTCCATGCATGCATGGGTAAGACAGATGGCAGGAGCCATCCAGGTAGAAGACTACTCCAGGTTATTGTGTCTGTTTTGGCAGGGTTTTTACAGCTGGATGCCCTTCAAATTCATGTTAGACAAAACAAATCAAGAAAAAATATTTATATATTTATGGCTGGATACCCTTCCTAATGCCAACCACTTAGCAGTGTGTGCTGAGTGCTTTTAACATAGCACTGGAATGAGTGCTTTTTGTGCTGCACCATCATACACATAAAATGAAGTTTAGTAGCCGAGTAGCCTAGTAATTGTTATTACAAGTTAGTTCTCAACTAGGTAACATTCATGTCCTTCTTGCAGGGTCTGTTGTTGCTGTAGTTGTTGTTGTTTCACCTCAGGCCAAGCTTGATCATCAAGGCGGCTCATAATCAAGAGCCTTCCACCTATGACCACCTTTCTTTTTCTTGCTATGTCCAAAGGACCCAAGTTCTTTGAATAACTTTGGATAAACTCCAGTGACATGGAGAGGGGAAACTAGCAAGCAAAGGGCAACTGCTAGTCTTTCCCCAAAAAATCTTTCCCCAAAGTTAACACATAGCATCCTACTGATTCTCAAATTTCTTTGTTTCTTCTTTCTCATGACGATGATGATGACGAGAATGAAGAATATCATGATGATGATGATGATAATGATGATGACAACGATAATGATGATGCTTATCCTGGTTTAGTACCATTTTAGTGATCCCAAAAGATGAAATGCAAAGTTTACCTTGGTAGAATTAAAACTCAGAGAGTAGATTCAAATACAATGAAACATTCTATCTAATTCTGCCAATTCACTGCCTTATTTAAAAATTGATATCTATTTACTTAAACAATGATATCTACATTTGTTATCTGATATATCTAATATCAACATGCTCTCCACCAGATATATATACGAACTATTGTTCAGCAGATAAGTTAAAAATGATAAAACGTGCTACTGAACATAGTAACTAAACAGCTGTGAAACAGAGAATATGAAGGACTTCAAAATATGTGCACACACACACACACACACATCAACTTCTTCATCATCTATTTCCTCCTTCTCATCATCATCATCATCATTTAACATCTGTTCCATGTGAATATGAGTTGGACAGTTTGACAGGATCCAACAAGCTACAGAGTTGCATCAGGCCCTGATCTTAGCTTTGGTATGGTTTCTACAGCCGGGTGCCCTTCCTAATGCCAGCCACTTCACAGTGTGAGCTTGTTGCTTTTTTTTCATGACACCAGCAATACTAGTAAGGTCACCAAGTAACTTCCAAGATAAAGAAAAGGAAAGTCACATACACACACACACACACACACACACACACACACACACACACACACACACACACACACACACACACACACACACACTCACACTCAACTGAATGAAAATGTATTTGGAAGAGGGTGGTAGCTTTACATCAGGTGTTGACATTATGATTGAGGGATAAGCATGAGTGCCTTGTTATAGAAAAGATACATAGCTACCCTGCATTATAATTTCCTAGTGATTATTGTGTATGAAGTTGATTTTAAATATAAATATACATAAGGAGGAAGATATAAGAGAAGAAATAAAGGTCAACAAAGATATGTAAAGTAAATGGGTGAAGAGGTTATTCAGAAGGACTCATTTTGAAATATTTACCTGAACATTTAATAATGTACTTTTATTTATTTATCTTCTTTGATCTGATTAACAGTGTTGTTTAAACGTAAACAGGACTCTCACCAAGGAATTTAAATTAAAAAGCAAAAATAGAAAAATAAACCCTTCCAAAAGCTCAACCTTATTTAATGACACATGGTGTTAACTTAATACAAAGTTTTAAAAATTCATGTATTGAAATACATATTTTTCTCACTAAATTCATGGCTAAAATTAGCAGTGAGTAATCAGTTGTATAAAGCTGCAAAATTTTTTCTTCTAACTATATATACTAAAAAGAAACAAATAGAAAGAACTCTAATATAATTGTTGTTGTTGGCACTCCGTCACTTACGATGTCGAGGGTTCCAGTTGATCCGATCAACAGAACAGCCTGCTCGTGAAATTAACGTGCAAGTGGCTGAGCACTCCACAGACACGTGTACTCTTAACGTAGTTCTCGGGGATATTCAGTGTGACACAGTGTGACAAGGCTGATCCTTTGAATTACAGGCACAACAGAAACAGGAAGTAAGAGTGAGAGAAAGTTGTGGTGAAAGAGTACAGCAGGATTCGCCACCATCCCCTGCCGGAGTCTCGTGGGGCTTTAGGTGTTTTCGCTCAATAAACACTCACAACACCTGGTCTGGAAATCGAAATCGCGATCCTATGACCGCGAGTCCACTGCCCTAACCACTGGGCCATTGTGCCTCCACACTCTAATATAATAGAGCTTTAATATTTAACAATTTTATATTGTTATAAGAGGATATTTGTAAGTATAATGAAATATACAATCCATTGCATTTTTTGCAAAATATTGTATATTACAAATACAGAAATATATATATACAGGGTGTTCAGGCTAAATTAGATTATTTTTTTATGTCTCCTTTCTTCAGGAACAGCTTCATGTATTGGTGAACAGTCCAGCAGCATTGGAGAGCATAAAGATGAAAGTAGTAATTGAGAAAAAGTTAGCGTGGGAGTGGCTGTGTGGTAAGTTGCTTGCTTACCAACCACATGGTTCCAGGTTCAGTCCCACTGCGTGGCACCTTGGGCAAGTGTCTTCTACTATAGCCTCGGGCCGACCAAAGCCTTGTGAGTGGATTTGGTAGACGGAAACTGAAAGAAGCCCGTCATATGTGTGTGTGTGTGTATATATATGTGTGTGTGTGTGTGTGTGTCTGTGTTTGTCACCCCAACATCGCTTGACAACTGATGCTGGTGTGTTTACGTCCCCGTAACTTAGCAGTTCGGCAAAAAGAGACTGATAGAAGAAGTACTAGGCTTCCAAAGAATAAGTGCTGGGATCGATTTGCTTGACTAAAGGCGGTGCTCCAGCATGGCCACAGTCAAATGACTGAAACAAGTAAAAGAGTAAAAGAGAGAAGAGAGTAAAGAGAGAGATGTGGAGAACTGGAAGCCATCTGAATATTGGAAGAGAGTTACTTGTATCATGATGATTCATGCCAGATATCAAAATGCCAACATCATGACAACTGCTCAGTACTCTGTAAACATTGTAAAGGCTGTAAAACATGACATGACCATCAAGAAAACCAAGTTCCCTAAACTGTGATGGTCTTTGGGTGTGTTTCCAGTGAGGGTGACATCATGCTGCCTCAAATCCTTGAACAGGGCCAGCACGTAAAAGCATCCACTACACTCTCTGAGTGGTTGGCGTTAGGAAGGGCATCCAGCTGTAGAAACTTTGCCAAATCAGATTGGAGCCTGGTACAGCCATCTGGTTCACCAGTCCTCAGTCAAATCGTCCAACCCATGCTAGCATGGAAAGCGGCCGTTAAACAATGATGGTGATGATGATGATGATGATGTGAAGCTGCTGGAGACTTGTGGTCAAACCATGGTCAGGGAGGACTGCTGCTGCTGCTGCTGGAGGGCCATGTGTGGACAGCAGGATTTGGCTCTTTGCTGTACCTCCAGAAAGAGCCAGAAGTTATCAGAGAATATCTACGACTTTACTATCCTAAATTTCTGGCCTCTTAATTCCTTCAGTTGTAATCCCATGGATTACTATATGTGGGCTGCAGCTGAGAAAAACACCAACTGCTCTGCCTACAACACCAAGGCCGAGCTGGTGGCCAAGATCAAAGAGGTATACAAAGACCTTCCCATAGACACAACGAGGAACACATGCCAGGTTCCAGAGCTGTCTTGAGGCCATGGTAGAAGCAGAGGGCATCTGCTTTGAATAAACTGTTATCTTCCAGCCATCATCTAGTTCAGGGGTTTTCAAACTTTTTGACTTGCGGACCCCTTTATATTTCAGGCTTTACCTTAGGGACCCCCCTTATAAACGCTTATGAAATTTATACATAAATATTTGCTTAAAATAACATATATTTTTGCATTTATTTATTTAACAGTATTTAACAAATAAGTTTATTGTCAATTAAAAGATTTCGATTAAAAAACATATATAAAATCAAATTGCGGACCCCCTGTGGTCCGCGGACTACAGCTTGAAAACCCCTGATCTAGTTGA
Organism: Octopus bimaculoides; assembly: GCF_046866305.1. Classification (NCBI taxonomy): domain Eukaryota; kingdom Metazoa; phylum Mollusca; class Cephalopoda; order Octopoda; family Octopodidae; genus Octopus; species Octopus bimaculoides. The sequence goes on from NC_142930.1 coordinate 139,312,735, forward strand.
TATTTTCTAATTTTTTAAAAATACTTTTATTTCTGGATGGGATATTATTTTCTTTTCTTTCTACGCAAACTGTCAAATTTAGTCTACCAGCCTTTCTTCATTCCTCCCTCTTTATCTTTTTTCCTTCTTTCATTTCCCTTTTGTCTTTTGTTCTTTCTCTTTTCCATTTCTTTCTTTCTTCACTTCTTTCTTTTTATTATCCTTTGTTTTCTATCTGTATCAAAATAAGTTGTCATTGCATAGATATGCCCAGACATTGAACATTGCTTCTGTCTGTCTTTCTCACTCTGTATCTTTCTTATATACATATATATATAAAGAGAGACAAAGAGAGGGGAAAGAATGAGAGAGACAGAGAGAGAGAGAGGGAGTCTAAAGACAATGCATTATTTATTCAACAACAACTCAACAATTGACTGATTAACAATTATGGTTGTCTTGATGACCAGTAAAGCAAACAATGTAATAACCTTATTTTATCTAGATTTGATAGCAATTATATAGTTATTTTTTGGTGTGGTAGGGGTGAGTATTCAGTATGTCTCACGAAATTGTAGATCTGCACCAGAAAGACCTGCAGTTGCCCACACATGCAAATCTCCCCATCTTTATGCTACAAATATTGTCCATGAGAAAGGCAAAGAGCTGACACAGCTTAGTACTTGCATCATGGTAGGTTTTTCTTTCGGAAAAGTGGTTTACAACCATTTTTTGCCTGTGGACCACTTTGGTGGACCCCCATAACCATTTGACTTTTTAAAAATAAAATCCTATTATGTTTTTATAATTAAATATTATTAGGAATCGTATTAGAAAATTTGTTAATATATTTCATGTATTGTAGAAGTATAGCCAATTTATTGCACATAGGCTTTAAAAAAACAATTTTATATGGGTCCCCAAGGGTCATATGGGACCCCCAGTTGAGAACCACTGTTTTAGAAAGAAAGAAAGAAAGAACGGAAGGAAGGAAGGAAGGAATTATAGGTTGATGAATAAGATAGGTAGATGTGTAAGTGATTGGTGGACTTAGATGGGTAGGTAAGTGGATACACATTAGATAGATATTAAAAAAAAAAAGTATAAACATATATACTAAAATGCTTAAAATATTAGTCATTGTGCAAATGCTCTTTCCTCACTGCATTAGTAATTTCTATTCAGAATTTTGATGCTTTGCAATAAATATATACACTTCTACTTGACTGTAGATTTTTCATGCAGGTAACATTACTGAGCAGTTATTCTCAATGTTTTGTTGTTGGTGTTATTTTTGGAGATGGTGAATGGGTAGATGGATGGATGGAAGTATGGATTTTAATATAAACAATATAAAATATAGTTATAAAATAATATTTATCAATATCTTTAACTAATTACGAGGAGGTGCTGAAAAGTTCTTGGCTTTATGGGTCTTACAAAAGACCTGGGTGGAGGTCCAACCTTCCAAGTTCTTTCAAAGGGCTTAGTAAAACTGAAGGACTGCTGCAATAAGTATGTGAATCAGAGAGAATATATTGAATAAAATCATAATTAACTGATCTCCTGTATTTTCTTTTACCTGAATCCAAGGACTTTTCAGCACTCCCTTGTAATATGAAAAAAATTTCTACAAAAAACTGGCTGTGTGAGCAAGAAGCTAGCTTCCCAAAAATGTAGTCTTGGGTTTAATCCCACTGTGAAGTACCTTGGATAAGTATCTTCTACTATTGCCCCAGGCTGGCCAAAACCTTATAAGTGGATTTGGTAGACAGAAAACTGAAAGAAACCAGTCATATAGATATATATATATGTAAGAACGACCGTGCGAACCCAAAAGGAGAAATGGTGACGAATGGAAAAACAGGGCTCCTTTCTTAAATGCGTCACACGGTCGAACACAAAATATATCACATGATATATATATGTTATACTTCGATAACATAGAGAATTCGTAAATGCCAGTAAGGAAGACGATAGAACACAACCGATAAAGATAAATAACAGTAATATTTATTGTAGCATTAAAATGTATGTCTGTGTGTGAGTGTGAATGCGACATAATGAAAACACAATAAAAGACAGGCCATCATGTAAAGAAAAGAGTGTGTGTAAGTGATACATGTATGTGGGTACAAGAGATACAGTATTGAATATGAGTCAGCAACACGTATAAGGATTTAAGGTACCAGTTCTTAGAGTACACAGTGGTAAGTGTCTGTATAAGAAGTTAAGGCGTGTGGGGCAGAGCGATCACTAGTTGTGATGTTGTGGCTTCTATGCTAAGCCGGGTTCTTGAGTACAGATGTTCTTCGCAGGCTGGGTTCTTGTCTATTATTTATTGTGGTGAAGATGAATCACACAAACAGAATCGAAGAGAAGTGCCGTGGTAGTTTGGTTAGCTTGTGTACATAGAAGTCATGTTGACGCTGTTGGGGACGCTGGTGGTAGTCGTAGAGTCGTGTTGACGTTGGTAGTCGTAGTTGTACGAAGATGTTGATGTTGTCACTGGAACTGCTGCTGCTCTGTGTGGTACACGGAACAGGTCTCTAAGAGATCTGAACCGTGACCATTTGGCGGGGATAATTTAGTCTATTTATAGCTGAAAGTAGGCTCCAGGAAAGCATTAGAAGAACACTATCACGTAACCTTATTAGGGGTTGTGATTGGTCAGTTTGTGTTCTGGCGGGAACGGTACGAGGCAGTTGCCTCTTCAAATAATAATTAGTCACGTGATGGATACAGTAGGCTGCTCTCTGCTACGCCCGAACTTGAATATATTTATAACAGTGTGGAAGATGGTTTGTTTGTATATAATGGCGATAGGTAGTTTCACTACATATATATATATATATATATATAGATAAAACAATTCCAGCGTAGAAGGTGTTTATAAGCCATTTAAGAAACACACAAAAACCATTAGATTCACTTTAACATTTAAATTTAATTTGCCAAAATATTTTTGTCACTTTGAGACCGCAACCTGTTCACTGACAAAATTCCGTGCTGCATGGAATTTTGTCAGTGAACAGGTCACGATCTCAAAGCGACGAAAATATTTTGGCAAATTAAATTTAAATGTTGAAGTGAATCTAACGGTTTTTGTGTGTTTTTTAAATAGCTTATAAACACCTTCCACGCTGCAATTGTTTTCATTCCAGCACACGATCTCAGATCAGGTCACTTGCTATGCAAGTACATCTCCGTAATATATATATATATATATATACAAAAAGTTAGAGGATAAGAAAGTATAAATGTTCCTTCCAAAAGATTCAACATGCTTCTTGCCAAGGCGGCAAATTATGTATATATATATATAGAAAGAGAGAAAGAGGAAGATAGAAAACTAACTTCCTTACATGTTGAAAAATAGATTTTCGAATAAACATCTACAAATTGTTGGGATCAAGCTTGATACCAAATGATTTTCTATTAAAGGAGATGGTTTAAGTTAAACTACACACGCTGTACATACAAATAATCATTTAAATTCATAGTCAAACAGAAAAAAAACCAAGGAAACATCAGCAAATAGTTCAAATAGTGAAATAAATTTAATGTTTTGAGGAAGAAAGGATCTTTAAAGCAGAACTCTTCATGAGAGAGAGATGAAATGTGTAGTGACTTTCATGCAGATGACATTTGGGCTTTCACCATTGTGTTTAGTCAAATGGAATTTTTAGTTCAATAAGCTAGTAATCATAGAGCCATTTTTGGCAAGTTTACCAAAAACACATGACCATTTGAGATTCACTATTATCATGATTTTATTTTGTCCAGTCAGAAACTAACAGGTAGTTGCACTAGTTTTTTTATGTATTATATTAACAAACAGAAACGAGTTTTGTTAACTTGGTACACTCATTTTACATCAGATGAGTCTGTCTTTCTACTTGTGATTTTCATTCTAGCAAACAACCATGTATAAGCTGTTACTTTGCTATCTTATTTCATTCTCTACCTGCTAGATGTCAACCTTGGCCTAGCCTCAACAGAAAAATTTCTATAAGTTTAAGTACACATACATTAGTCTGGCTGTTCTATTTACTGATGGCTATTTATGTGCATGCACATATTTAACTCCACAACACAAATTATTTCATTGACATGAAAATATGAAAATATCAACATATATTTTCCATACCAATTCTGATGCATTGCTCACCATAATTTATGCTGTCGGACATTTTGGAGTGCATCCGTCAAAACATATGTAGAAGAATTCAAGATATAAATGGTTTAACATCCCAAGAGTTCATCTTATTCAATTTTCCTATTTGATATATATATATATATATATATATATATATATATATATATATATATATATATATATATATATATACATATATAATCACCATCATCATCATTAAACATCTATTTACCATGCTGTCATGGGCTGGATGGTTTGACAAGAACTGGTAAGTCAGAAGACTACACCAAGTTCTGCTGTCTACTTTGGAATGGTTTCTATGGCTGAATGCCCTTCCTAATGGCAACCACTTTATCCAGTGCACAAAACTCTCAGCCCTTGAGTTACTCTGTTGCTTCTGCTGTATGTATATATGTATGTATGCATGCATGCATGCATGTATCTATAAGCACAGACATGGCTGTGTGATAAGAAGTTTGCTTCCCAACCACATGCTTCCGGGTTCAATCCCACTACATGGCACCTTGTGCTTCTACTATAGCCATGGGCTGACCAAAACTTTGAGAGTGGATTTGATAGATGGAACCTGAAAGAAGCCTGTCGTATATAAAGAAAGCCACGAATGACCTGTCCTTTTTGTTTCCTGTCCTTCTAATTGTTGTTTTACCTGTTTGCCTTTGTATCGTCTGTCTGAATGTTTTGTTTTTCTCGATTGCATTTGTTCCATTTTTTAATATTTATATATACATATAGCAGCGTATGTACACACTTGTGGGATCTTGTTCAAAACGGGGGCACCAGTTTTCATTTATGTTTTATGTAGTGTTTTTGGTACCGAAAGACTTTCAAACTTCGTATACTTATCTATCTTGTGTTATAGAACAGAAAATAATTTTTGTATTCGAATTTATTTCATGTAAAAAATTGTCTTATTTCGATAATTTCAACCAATCACTGACAAGTATTCAGTTGTTTACAGTTACTCCTTTGGCAGTTTAAGCGGTGTAAAGCGTATTTAATCTCCATTACTTCTGACATTTTGCAGAGAGGCAACACACGTGTGTTCGTTTTCCCTAACCATAACTGAGTTGCTCCTTCCCTCAAAAACCAGGCCTTGTGCCTATAATAGAAAGGTTTATTAGCTACTGCCAATATGCCTCAGCCATTTTTTGACAAGGAAATAATAATTTTATCACCGCCAGAATCGTTTGAGAATTGTTTGTTTACGTAGTCAGCACTTAATTTTTACGGCTGAATGGATGTCAGTCATTGGTTGAAATTACAGAAATATAACAACTTTAACATGAAATAACTTGCGATGTACGTTTTTTTGTTAAGAAGACTAAGAGAAA
>NC_142930.1:139327849-139437849 GCF_046866305.1 Octopus bimaculoides
CTCTATTATGTGCGTATGTACATCCGTAGATTTCTATTGAAGTAATAAGCAGAAAAGAGAAGCCGTCATAAGAAAACTTACGTTAAAAATAACATGCACACGATTTTTTTTCTCAATAGATGTAAATTCCAAAGTAAACGTTTCTAGTAGAGAAGTAGAAGAGAACAGAAGCAGCGTATTACTTCATTACAAATCTACGGATGCACATACGCACATAATAGAGAAAAATGAAACAATTATGGACGACTTGCTCCGAAACACCACCGAGTGGGGAACACTTCTCAAAAATAACCTGCAGTTGTTTCCTTCAAAATTCCTACATGCTCGAAATGTACATACATCAAGGTATATTTGTAGAAAATTTCACGAAAAAATATTAATTTTCATGGAAGTTAAGAAGAATTTAAATGGACTCTGTTGGAATTTCCGAAAATTGTCTCCCAACCCCATTCCAAAACACTTTCAGCGGAAATTTTTGTATATTCGGGATCTACATAATAAATACAATATGCATAGAAAATTTCATTAAAAAATATTCATTTTTCTGAAAGTTATGACCTTCCAAAGTCTGGGGGGGGGGGGTAGAACTCTATAGTTATGCCTTATTATTATTATTATTAATATTTATTCAAGGTACTGCCTGGAATTGAACTCACAATCTTGGGCTTAGTAGCCCGCGCTCTTAACTATTACGTAAATAAATAACAACAACAACAATAATAATAATAATTATTATTATTATTATAAAGTAGATATGCATTTATCGACCGCTTGAATAGTTCCATCGGACCCTGTTCTTAACCATACGGCCACGCCTGTGTAATTTGCAAGTTTGCTATTTTTAACAGGTCCAGCAAACACGAGTAGCTTAATAAATGTATCTAATTCTTGTGCTGCATGGGGATACGAACGATGGAGAGAGCAGGTGGCACAAAATTTGAAAAACACGAATGTTTGCATTTTTTCCTTTTTATGTCGAATTACGTGTATAAAATTACGAAAAATACCTCTAAAATTCAATTAAATGGTGTAGTTACGAAGTTTGAAAATACATGGATTTTTTTTTTTCCTTCTTCATGCAAATTAGTATGTAAGATATTATTATAAAGGGACGAAAAATACTAAGCCCATCCCATGCCGAATATTTTATTTGTGACAGCTATTCTGAAAGTTCACCCAAATAAATACTGGGGTCGATGAACCCTCCCATTCACATTATTGGCGGTGAGCAAATATTTTAAACAATTATTATTTGTACATATTGTGTTTTCAATTTTCAACAGCATCGTTAAAAGCATTTAGCTGGCTTATAAAGCTTGTATTGTCGCAAAACGGATAAAATGATTTTAATTTTCGGTATCTCCTATGTTCAAAACTTAGAAATCTGAAAACTAAAAATTAAAGTTAGAGGTTAGCGCACGATTTCCCCTATTTTGAAGTATTAATTATTTGCTTCGGTAATGCAAGAAAAAAAGTTATTTTTGACACTCCCTTCTTTTAGAATTACGCTGCTTAATTCAAAGATTGCCAATTGACAACTACAAGTAGCATATACATGGAAGTTGATTCAAGTCACTATACCATGAAAACAAAACCATTATTGTTGTGTAGCTCTAGCTTAAAAATTAATAATAATAATAAAAAGAGCTTGCTTAATGACTGATCTATTTATTGAAAGGAAAAAGGGGGCAAAAATGTAAACATAATACATGTTTGACTCAGTCGTTCAGGCGGGAAAGTTTCTTATCGACGTGGAAGGGTTGACAGATCGAATTTTTACCAAGTTTAAATAATTCAACAATGTAATGATAAACCCTACGATTACAGATATCTCAGTCATGACCACCTCGCCTTATTTTATTCTATATTTCATGCATAATGTACACTTGGCAACATTAGCCAATATTATCCTTTTCTTAAGACAGTAGAGTGATTCGACTGATATTTCTAGCGAAATAAACGACCATGCAAAAGCTTCCCAGCGGACTGTGGAATAACGTTAGCTTACTTATATTGTGTCTCGTATAAATCAACAAAATAAAAAAAGAGAGAATGAAAATTGCAGTGTTTACCATAAGAATCGTGTAGAAGGGTCAGAGGTGTCCATTCAGTTACTTGGGACATTTTGTAATGTGTACGATTGTCCCTATATCATTTAAAACAGATTGAAGGTGTTTTGTATTTAGTATATCCACTGCGTAGGTGTGTATGTAGTTCAAAACGTTATAGATAAGAGAATGCCGTTTTAGCCCTCGGTTGTTTTATAAAGTTTCTTCAAGTAGTTTAAGTTAGAAGAATAAGTCCAGATCATATAAAATACACGTAGTTGCACATACAGAGAAAGAGAGATACGAACACTATCTTGTTTAATTAAATGTAATTTTTAATTTCAGTTGCTATTGACACAACAAAAATGTCATTGGCTCTGTGAAGAGAGGGGTGGATGCGATAAAAGTCAGTCATGACCAAATGCGAACTTGTTCGGCAAACCAGACGTTGTTGGGTGTGTGTATACACACACATCTATATATATTATATACTTATAATCTATGCGTGTATGTGTGTGTGCGCGCGCGTATATGTATGTTTTGTGCTTGTATAATTATACGTATGTATCTATGACTAATTGTGTTTCAGTTAAAAAAAATTTTTAATAAACCTTATTTTACGAGTCGTGACTTTATTGGCGATTACTACCTACTTGTGCCGAATGATTTGTTTACGTTTCACTTTCAATATCTTTTTGTCTTTTACTTGTTTCAGTCTTTGGACTACGTCCATGCTAGGGCACCGTCTTCAAGAGTTTTAGTCGAACGAATCGACTCCAGTATTTATTTTCTTAAGCTTGGTACTTATTCTATCGGTTCCTTCTGCCGAACCTCTATGTTACGAGGACACAAACACCGGTTCTCAAGCAATGGACACACACACACACACACACACATATATATATATAAGATATTAAGGTGGCTATCGGCAATTTAAAAACCAAAAGGTAAAAAGACAGACATCACTAAAGTGACTTAGTGTGCAAATCAGTACCAGCATTGCTAGAAATAAGTCAAAACAGCTCTTAGCACTTATCTATTGACTGACAAGAGAGACCAACCTTCCTACAGCAAGCGAGGAGTATCATATATATATATATATATATATATATATATAACAAATCCAGTCACCAGGCTTTGGTCAACAAGGTCTATAGTAGCAGGCACTTGCTCAGTGTGCCACGTAGTAGGCTGAGCCTGGAACTATGTGGTCGGGAAGCAAACTTCTTACCGTGCAGCCACCCCTGTAGCCACGCCTCACCATCTTCAAAGTACAAAGTTGGAAATATCGCCATACAGAAATATATACATTCATGTATTCATATATGTATCTACGCTTGCATGCACACACGTACACTGTCAAAATATGCTAAGCATTCAAGAAGTTCAGTTCGTAACTGCCAGACGTGTAATGACATCCATGCCTGCAATCATGTGTGCTTGTGCACATACATATGCGTATACGTGCATACATTTTTGCATATATGCACATGAGTATGCATGCATATATACGTATGTGTACACGCCCGCCCGCGCACACACACAGCGCGTCAACTAATTTAAATGAAAATGTTGGAACATTGTAGTAAATAGTGCGAAAAATCAGCATACACGTTTCCCAGATTTTTAAACTGTAAGATTGAAGGTACATTCACGAGAACCAGCACAGAACAAAATAATTGGGGAATTTGTAAACGCACCAAAACCACAATTATTTTTTGCACCAGCATATAATGAGCAATATATACGAGAGGGGGGTTTCTGAGAATTAAGTGTGCCTTGAACACGTTAATTGTCATTCAGATCTACTTTATGAGTTTGCTAACCTCATTTGTCAAAGTAGGACATGCAAATGTATATCTTACTATGACAATTAGGATGAGGCCAACTTCTTTTATTTACATACAATTATATCTTAAACACCATTTATTCTTTATAAATGTCTAACACAATAAGCTAAATATTCTGCTATTAACTCCATGAGTGTCATTTTTGTATACATGTTACTGAGTGGCTCTTATACTTAGCTTTATGTTTTCTTCTTTTATCGTGACAAATGACTTGATGTCATCTCCTTTAAGCTGTAACCCACCTGGCGTTTTGATAAGCTGAAGTAAGTTGAATACTCTTTTCTCAGTGGCAGTTAGAGTGGAGAAGTACGACTAAAGGATGACAAAGATCGTACATCTTGCACGCAACTCCATAAAACAACAATTCTGTGGAACATCGCATCACAATATTTGATATTTGTGTCATCTAGTACTCGTGTAGCAACTAATACTTCATCCCAAACATTGTGGGAACTTGTTATCTGACAGTATTTTATCATCAAGAAGCACACGCATATGAGATACACTTCAATTTCAGCATCACATATTCAAAAAAAGGTTTGTAGTGCATTAAAAGCATATAATATAGGCGTAGCATCACATACTGGACCACGGACATTTTCTTTGACATTCTTTTGAGAAGAAAAGTGCATCTTATAGAAAGTTTATAATATAGACCATCTGGTACAGTATTTAAAAAGCATAATAAAATTTGAAAAACATATACAATAATCTGAAATATCTGTGTAGGGGTGATTCGAAACCAAATCCCAGGATATGTGGTCAGACATCACAAGCAAACCACCATAGTTTCACGTGAAAGGTCTTTTAACCGACCAATCAGTGTGAAGCGATCTCATGGACAGGTTTCTCTAAGATTCATGAATTTGACTTCCAGTTCCCTATAAAAACTGTTCGATTCGCTTTTTTTACCAGCCAGACAACCTAAAACAGATGACAGGAACCGTCGGCACTACGAATATAGCACGGTTGTTTCCAGTAATGTGGGGCAAGCCGCATGTTGCCATATCAATAGCTTGCCATAAACTCCAAGTAGTATCTCTCTCTCCTCATATGTAATTATTGCTTTTGTTAGTTGTAAAAGGTCAACGCAGTCTGTCTTCATGTGCTATAATAAAATCTTCTGTTAAATGTTTGCGGGCTTTTGTTCAGTTACTTCTTCAAGCTGTCCAAGAAACATGTTTTCCTTCATCAATTCAACCACTCACCACCACAGACCAGACCAACAACCTGTGATACCTTCATTGCAGATTTAGTTTATACCCCTAAAAAGACATCCATACATCTGAGAGGATTTTCTTCGTCCACTGCATGGCACCTTGGGCAAGTGTCTTCTATCATAGACCTGGGGCAACCAAAGCCTTGTAAATGGATTTGGTAGATGGAAACTGAAAGAAACCATTGTGTATATATATATATATATATAATATGTGTGTGTGTGACTGTCTCCTTGCCTTGACATATGATAGTTGTGTGTCATTGTCATGCAAGCAGTATCCTTCATTTGCAATCTTCTGTGGAAACATCTCATTACCATCATCATCATCGGAGAAATATTACTTTACTTGTAAACAGGTGACGGTTGACAACAAGAAGGGTGTCCAGCCATAGAAAATCCATCTCAACAAATTCCATCCAACCCATGAAAGCATGGAAAAGTGGACATTAAATCGATGATGATGATCCAGCACTATTGAGGTGTTAGGAGGCAATCTCATCACTGATAATATCAGTACAGGAACCCTTAAAAAGGTCCATAATTCACATGTTTGATGGAATCAATAATGCTCAAAAATATTGAAGTTTGAGTTTTTGTTGCCATCTCAGGTACTTATATAAAGTTCTTTCCATAGCTATAGAATTTTTGAGCCAACTTATGTGTTTTATTCTTTTATTGGTTTACATTTAATCAAACTCTATTTATCTTACCAGTAAATGATACTTTTTGACAGAACACTTTTATATAAATGCACAAATAAACACACATACGAGGTTCTGCACAATTTCTGTTCATCAAATTCAACTCTCAAAGGTCTGGCTGATTAAAGGGTAGTGAGATTAAACCTTGAATTACATAGCTGCAAAGTAAATTCTTTAACTACATAGTCATGCTTACATGCACACACACACACACACACACACTGTGCCAGCATGCAAGGCAGACATTAAATGATGATACATACATATATATATATATATATGTATATATATATATATATATATAATACACACACATACATAGAGAGAGAGCTGTATGTATAATCATCATTTAATGTTCACTTTTCCATGCTTACACAATCAGGCAGAATATTTTGAGGCAGAGTTTCCACAGCCAGATGCTCTTACTGTCACCAACTCTCACCTGTTTCCAAGCAAGGTAATACTTTCCCATTGCCAAGCACATTTTTCATAGAAGACTAGAAATGAACATCATATGTAAGATGGTGATGCTCATAACTGGCTTCTTTCAGTTACTGTATAGCAAATCCATTCACAAGGCCTTAGTCAACCCAGGATTCAAGTAGAGGACACTTGACCAAGGTGCTTGATGATGTGCAGTGGGACTGAACACCAGACCACATGGTTGGGAAACAAACTTCTTATATATGTATATATCACTTAAGCATTACAAGACTAATAACCTGGTGTAGAACTCAATATACATATCCTTCAGAATGAAGTGTTGAGTACAGAGTGGTAATAATAAGTCCACTGCATCATAGTAGAAATAGCTGTAAGCTAATGAAGTTCACAAGATAATTGTTGATTCCTTTGTCATCTCATTTTCTTATATGCCATGTAAAAAAACATCCAGTCCACACTGGCATTTGGAAGGGCATCCAGCTATAAAACCCATGCCAAAACAGACACAGTAGCCTGGTGTAGATGCCTACCTGGCCGGCTCCTATCAAACCGTCCAACTTAGGCCAGTGCTGTGCTGGTGCCACTCAGTCCACTTTATGGAGTGGCTGGTGTTAGGAAGGGCATCCAGCCATAAAAACCTTGCCAAAACAGATACAGTAGCCGGCTCCTATCAAACCATCCAACTTATGCCAGCACAGAAGACGGACATTAAATGGTGATGATAATATATATATAAATATATATACATTCATTTTTTTCTCTCCTTGTTTCTTTCTGTGGAAGAGCGTGGGCTCGAAATGTCAAAGACTTTTTCACTTCCCAAGCGTTATACTAATACATCTGTTTGTTGTCTACACTACCTGTCTTCGTCTTTTTTTTTTTTTTTTTGTGAATTCTCCCTATAAATATATATGACAGGTTAGCACTTCTCTCTTCAATTTCCTCCTCTACTTTAAGTAATACTTGAAAAAAGCAATAAAATTTCTATGAAAAATTGATCAATGAAGTAAGTCAAACTCTAATTTTGGATAAAATTTAATGTCAAATATAAAGATATAAAGAGAAAAAAAATAATGATTTTGGAAAAAAAAATTACTTTTTGAGAGAAAACTAAAGCAAGTATGAGAAAAAAAAATTAGAAGAAAATTAAGTGGATTTAAAATGATTAAACTAAACAGATGTGTTGGCAGGTGCCATATAAAAAATAATTTTACTACAAATGTGTGAATGATATAACTAGTAACCAGAGACAAACTAAGGGACAAAAATTACTAAAATCAGTTGAACAAATGAGGCAACTAAGAAATGTATTACTGATGATGATGATGGGGATGATAATGATAATGATTCTAACACAGGCACAAGCCAGAAATTTTGGCAGGGAGGGAACAGTCAATTATATCAACCCCAAGATGAAAAGACAAAGTTAACCATGGCTGGATCTCAACTCAGAATGTAAAAATTAGGAACAAATACTGCAAGGTATTTTTGTCTGATGCTTTCATAATTTTGCTGATCCATTGCTCTGGTATCCTTACATTGGCACAAAGCCTAAAATTTATAGAGGAGGGAGAGGTGGTATTGTTGATACAGACAGACCCCAGTACACTGCTGGTACTCATTAACCACAAAAGGATGAAAGACTGAGTCAGCCTCAGCAATTAATACATCAATTTTTAACATAGACACAAACCCCTAATTTTGAGGAAGGATAACAGATGATGAAACCAACCCCCCACTACATGACTGCTATCTTTTTTACAACCCACCCTTGGAGGAATGAATGGCAAAGTTAGCCCTAATAGGATTTAAATTCACAACAAAAAATGATGCAACTAAATATTGCTTGACATTTGGTCTTGTGCTCTACTGATTTGGCTATATACCACTCTTGTAATGGAACGAAGCTAATTTTTGGAAAGGAAGGTTTACTGCTAATCATTATTGATGAAATACCTATGCTTTACTGCTAATCGTTACTGATGAAATGCCTATCTATGCAAGGAGTTGAGTCTAAATACCAAAAGGTGTTTACTTCAATGTTCAACTGTTTCAGCTACCTCAAACCACAGTCATCACTCACATTTGAGAACAGCCTGGTAGAATGTACCTGCTTTTGCTGGTCTAAATAGTTACAAGTAGAGTTAGCTACCCTCTTGACTTGGTAGAACGTCAAGGATGTGCTAGATGGAGGTACCAGTTGTATGTTGGTACTCGTTTTTAACCGAGGAGACTAGAGCAATGTGAAAAGAAATACTTTGCTCAAGGACATAATGTGCTGACTGTTCTAGGAATTGAACTCACAACCTTCTTAATCATCAGCCAAGCACACTAACTACTAGGCCATACACTGCCTGGATAATAATCATTTCTAACATTGACACAAGGTCACAAAATTTTAGGGAGGGGTTCAGTTGATAAAATTGACCCTGGAAGGATGAAAGGTGAAGTTGAGCTTGGTGGGATTTGAAATCAGAATGTAAAGGACACAACTAAATACCAAAAGCATTTTGTATGACACACTGACAATTCTGCCAATCCACTACCATTTTTAATAACAATTGTTTCTAATATAGGCACAATGCCAGAAATTTTGGAAGGAACGAACAGTCAGTATTGACCCTAGCAACTGACTGGAAATTTAATTTTATCAACCTCAGAAGGACAAAAGGTAAAGTTACCCTTAGTGGAATTTGAGCTCAGAACATAACAAGCCAGAACAAAATAGTGCAAGGCAGTCTGTGTAATGCCCTAAATCAGGCAAGGGCAATCTTTTTTGAGAAGCAGGCCACATGAAACAAGACTAAAAAAATTCAAGGTAATCTTTCATTAGGTGTACTATTCAGAAAGTCCCATGTGGCATATTTTGCCCATGACTGTCTTAAATAATCCACTGATATTTTAATAATAAAAACAACTGTTTCAAAACAGAGACAAGCCTGGGTATTCAAAGGGAAGGGAATGGTTGATTATATTGACTTCAGAATGTAAAGAGCCAGTTAAAATACCACAAGGTATTCCATGTAACACTAACACTCTTTAGTTTACAGAAATTCTACTTCTTCTTGGCATCTTTTACCACTAGCACTGCAACTGCAATTCATGTTCCTATGTTCTAGCTAGCTGCCATTTTAACAAGGAAAAATATTGGTGGAGGGATGTAGTCAATTTACATGAATCTCACACCCAATAATCTGACTGGTATTTATTTTATATCAAAAGGAGTGAAAGGTAAAGCTGACCTCGGCAGAACTTGAACCCAAAACATAAGAAGAATATAACTAAACACTGCAAATCATGTCATCTGTTACTTCATTATTTCTATTAAATCAAACAATCCTTCTTAATAATAATAATAATCATAATAATAATCCTTTCTACTATAGGCACAAGGCCTGAAATTTGGGGGTGGGGATAGCCGATTGCATCGACCCTGAAAGGATAGAAGGCTAAGTCGACCTCGGTGGAATTTTGAACTCAGAACATAAAGAGGAGCAAAATGTTGCTAAGCATTTTGTCTGGTGTGCTACTTGACTGATACTTTATTTTATTGACCCTGGAAGAACAAACAGCAAAGTCAACTTATGTGAGATTTACAAATAAGTTTATTTTGCCTAGACACAAGGCTAATTTCATAAGCAGAAGATAAAGGAGAATTAACCCAAATATCTTATTGGTACTTGTGACACTCAGACTTTTCCCTTTAGCAAAAAAAGGTTACCAACAAGAATTCTGAAGCCTGTCATACATTCAGTTTACCAAGAACTCTCTGCAGTATCAGTGTATACATCAGTAATCATAATTTGTTTGATACAAGTGCAACTGTCAGACATTACAGATTAGCAGTTTTCTAAATATTGTGTGTGTGAATGTATACCTCTAGAAATTAACTAAAAACAAAAATAACAGAGAATATGTTGACAATGATTTAAAAATCAGGCTATGGACTGAAAACTTACTCAAAACAGTAAGACTGCCAGTGAAATATGAACAACAAAACACACCCATGGGTAGGTTACCTAAAATTAATATCTGGTTTATCTAAAACCAATAAAATTAAAATAATAGCCAAGATGGTGAAGCAGGCAGATAGTCACTTGATCAGGGAATTTGTTCAAAATTATATCAGTTCTGTTCTGGACTAAGCTCACAGCTTTAAAAATAATTATTTATATTTGTATTAAAAATTATAATGAACAATTCAGAAAGATGAAGCAATGATAAAATAACTCTTTAAACCTATCTGGCTTTCTTTTTTGAGGTTGATCTTTTTTTTGTTTTAAATAGAAATAGTTCAAGATTGTTTAAACTGTAGGACAAAATCAAACTGTAGCAAACTTTAGGACAAACTAAACAGCAGCACAAATTATTCACTGTGGAAACTCTGAAGGTGGAAGAGAAACATCAACAGGATGTCTGCAGGAGAAACAGAGGACAAACTGAACTATAAGATGCTTCCCACTTCCTTGGGAAGCAACGGAAGAACAAGGAGGAGAGAGAAGAAAAAAACGAAAAAAAAAAAAACTATAATGGAAATAATGAGGATGAAAGGTGGTATCATCTAAGGACTAATCCTTGTTGAACAAGATAATCTGGAACTTCTAAGTATCAACATGGTGAAACTGTCCTAAGAACGAAGTGCACAGAACTGTTGGAATATTTCCAGGATGTGTACATCAATATCACTGGTGAACAGCAGATTCTCAAGCGTACTTATATATGTGAACACCAATTCATGATGCTGAAAAGGAAAAGAAAAATTTACATGAATTCATGTCAAGGTATTTTTATGTGACCACAAACTGGTTACAATAATAAGGAACTAGGTCATGTCAAAACATTTCATCAAAGAAAAAGCTGATATGAAATTCATATATATATATATATATATATATATATATATATATATATATAATTTAGAGAAAAACCACTATTAAATAATTCAATAATGAAGAATGTAATTCATACCCTCTAGAAAATAAATATATCATAAAAACCTTATTCTAAAAATCAATAAAGTGCATAAAAGAATAATTAGTAAATGGTATAAAAACGACTGTGCACGTTTCGTGGCTATATTTTCAATAGATAACTAATAAAACCAATTCGATTAATAATTAGATTAATAATCAAATCGATCTACAATTAAATCTATGAATTATAACAGTTGTTATAGAACAATGATAAAGAAGTTGGACATCATCGACATGTAACATCCATTTTCCATGCTGGCATGGGTTGGATATGTCGAGCTATTTTCATGTAACACAACTGATGGACATAACGAACTTGGCTTACAGTAGAAGGATCAGAGAAATCTAGAATATTTAAGAAATGATGGAAACATTTGTTACAGTAACATTTTATTTTTTTCTAGTGTTTTTGGGTAGACAGTATTTAGAATAGTTTTGTGTCTATATTATTACCAGTTGCCATAAATATCTTAACTAGCATGCCATGAACAAGTATAGAGAGGTGTTTGGTGGTGGTAGTAAAAATCACAAGCCAGGGGCAACTTTTTAATGGAATGTAAGAGAAGATAAAGCAGATTGACATTCCATATGGAATTAAAATTAATTCTTTCTACCAGAGACAAAACACCAGAAATTTTGGAGGAGGAGCAAGTTGATAACATCAACTGCCAATGCGCCACTGGTATTTATTGGCCCTGAATGGATGAAAAGCAAGGTTGACCTTGGTGGCTTTTGAACTCAGAACATAAAGAACCAGAAGAATTGCCACTAAGCATTTTGACCAGCTTAGTAACGAATCTGCAGCTTGCTCGACACTAAAACTAATACCAATGTAAACTGGAAAAGATAAACTTACAGTTAAAAATACTTCATGAAGTCGTTCAATAACCCATTTATATCTGGAGGTGTTCCAGTCAATACCTTCAGCTTCACAACGGGCAAAATGCTCAGTTAATAAAATAATAAAACGCTGCAAAGATAAAAGATTGAAAAAAAGACCATGAAAAATTACAAAGCAATTTCATGCATGCATTCACACACACACACACGTCAACACAAGCACATCAACCTAAATGCATTCCACAACTCACATCTGTGCTCACCTTTGCACAAGCATGACATATGTGTGTTTGTGACATCATCAGATTTTCTCAGTTGTATTTCATAGAAAGATATAAAAATGTACCTGACTATTTCTAATACCAGTCTCACTGCATGAATGTCATGAATGTCAATATAGGATGTATGTACATTTGGGCATGTCTAGAATGCATATACGTGTGTGTGTAGTGTTTATACAGGACATATGTATGTGTATGAGCACATATAAGATTCCTATATATATATATATATATATATATATATATGGATGAGGACAGCTGTGTAAAGAAGTGCTGATCTCTAACTATAGAAAAGGTAAACCCAGGAAGACATGGAACGAGGTGGCATGATCTTCGAACATTGGGCATCGCGGAGGCGATGGCAAGTGACTGAGACCTTTCGAGATAAGCCATGCTTGAGGAGACTTGTGAAGCCAAGTGAAATCGTATTCATGACCGATGCCAGTGTCACATAACTGGCACGTAAAAAGCATCCATTACATTCTTGAAGTGGTTGGCATTAGGAAAGGCATCCAGCCATAGAAACAATGCCAAATCAGATTGAAACTTGGTACAGCTCTCCAGCTTACCAGTTCCAGTCAAACAGTCTAACCCATGCCAGCATGGAAAGCAAATGCTAAATGATGATGATATCATTACCATTTTATGCCCGTTTTCCATGCTGATACGAATTAGGTATTTTGACAGAATCTGATAAGTGACAGGACCTTGTCTTGCTGCACTGTCTTAGTTTAGGCTTGGCTTCTACAATTTGGATACTCTTCCTAATACTAACCACTTTAAACCCTTTGTAAATTACAGGGAAAACAAACCCCCATTACTGAGAGAATAGGTGAGAAAGTGATGACCTTAAAAAGAGGTGTTTGGAGAAGTTACAGCGTTATGGGTGGCAAGGTTTTGTTGCTGTGAAATGGTATGCAAGTATATATATATATATATATATATATATATGTGTGTGTGTGTGTGTGTAAGCAATTATTTACCTGAAATAGAATAAGAAATAAATTTTTCTGTTGACTCTGAGCAGCTTCTAGTTTCTCTACCATGCGTTCAATCATTTCTGCATTTGGGGTTTCATCATCTTTGTCAGGATCCAGATCATCTGCCTGTATGTGTTGCAAAGAGAACAGAAACAAAACATTAGTGTCAGGCAAGCACATTTGACTAGCACACTATTCATGTGCGTGCACACACACACACTTTTTTATTAACGAGGACAAAGATGGCAGGAAGGTTGCAATCATCAAATTGGTACTTACTGCAGTGATCCCAGAGAAATATACACAAAAACTGACCCTAATGGAATTCGAACTCAAAACACAAAGAAACAAAACTGACAAGCAAAACTTGGTGCTCTTACTAATTGTCCAACTACAAATCTATTTCCATAAACAATACAACACTCCTAGACTAAGTTATATATAGAAAAAAAGTGCAATGGAATGTCTAGCAGAGAGACAGGAAACCAAGACATTAGTTGTCCATGGTTCATAGGCATTCAAATTATAAATTACTATTATAAATTATAATTATAGATTACTACAACTCAATAGAGAGTTTTTGTATCTAAGACATAATTATGGCTGGCAGTGGTGTCGTGAAAGTATAAATAGATCAAGAGAAGAGGAGGGAGGGGAATTCAAGGGAGATGCTTATTTGTGGGCAACAAAAGGGTCTTTTTTTTCTCTCTCACTTTCAGTTAGATAATAAAGAGTAGTGAGACAGAGGCAATAAGAATATATCTGCAGAGTGTGGAGGGGACCAGCTCAGTACTGTGCATTCAATGTACCACATTATACTGCCAGTGGGCCAAACCTGTCAACTTAACAGTTGCCCTTCTCACCACTGATATGACAGCTTGATATTTGCCACATCTAACATAAGTTACAAACCAACAAAGATGTCTTTATGGAGTCACTTGGCCTATTAGAAATAGTAGTCACATATCCCTAAAATCACACCATACCATCTTAAGAAATGGAAGGACATCTAAGGTGGCAAGCTGGCAGAAACGTTAGCACGCTGGGCAAAATGCTTAGCGGTATTTCGTCTGCCGTTACGTTCTGAGTTCAAATTTCACCGAGGTCGACTTTGCTTTTCATCCTTTCGGGGTTGATAAATTAAGTACCAGTTGAGCACTGG
This sequence comes from Octopus bimaculoides, assembly GCF_046866305.1. Lineage (NCBI taxonomy): Eukaryota > Metazoa > Mollusca > Cephalopoda > Octopoda > Octopodidae > Octopus > Octopus bimaculoides. The sequence goes on from NC_142930.1 coordinate 139,342,348, forward strand.
GGTCGATGTAATCGACTTAATCCCTTTGTCTGTCCTTGTTTGTCCCCTCTATGTTTAGCCCCTTGTGGGCAATAACGAAATAAGAAATGGAAGAACACTGGATAATATAGTCCTAGATAGACTGTGTCTGAATTAAAAGGCAAAAAACACAGGATAGAACATCACTGATCATAGGTAGTGCTTTTTTAATTTTTTTTTTACAGCTTTGTGTTCATCATCTTTATAGTTAATAGTAGGAATAGAAGAATGGAAGTGAAAATCCACAGGTTATTATTATGTTATATCATACAATGCTAGTTACATATTTCCAACAATCAAACACTCTCTGCACATTTCTGAACGTGTCAAACGAGTATCTCTAATTTAATGCACAACGAATATCTCAAAGCATCAGTTTCTGATTTTCTCTAAGTTTCGGTACTTCACCAAAAGACACACCAGACTATCACATAGTCTCTTTCTACCAAAATACCATTAAGGCATTGGCACTAGTGTAGCTAGATGCGGGCGAAGGGGTCTGCTATAGACAATATATATCTCTTGTGGGGGCTCAGGATGACACGCACTCTAGTTACACTAGTGGGTGTTGGTCAGCAGAGGCTATGGCAGAAGGAACAAGGTGCTGTGCAGTTGTATTGAACTCAAAACTGCATAACTAAGAGAACTTCTTGACTGAACAGCCTTGCCAGCACATCAAGTAACCGGGAACTTGGGCCCAAACAACAACAACAACAGCAATCTCCCAGGAGTTTAAGAAATGACTGTAATTTGTGAAGAAAGTGTGTGTTAGGTGCAGGAGTGGCTGTGTGGTAAGTAGTTTGCTTACCAACCACATGGTTCCAGGTTCAGTCCCACTGCGTGGCACCTTGGGCAAGTGTCTTCTACGATAGCCTCGGGCTGACCAAAGCCTTGTGAGTGGATTTGGTAGACGGAAACTGAAAGAAGCCCGTCGTATATATGTATATATATATACATATATATATGTAAGCACCCACTACACTCTCTGAGTGGTTGGCGTTAGGAAGGGCATCCAGCTGTAGAAACTCTGCCAAATCAGACTGGAGCCTGGTGTTGCCATCCGGTTTCACCAGTCCTCAGTCAAATCGTCCAACCCATGCTAGCATGGAAAGCGGACGTTAAACGATGATGATGATGATGATGATGATGTGTGTATGTTTGTGTGTCTGTGTTTGTCCCCCTAGCATTGCTTGACAACCGATGCTGGTGTGTTTATGTCCCCGTCACGTAGCAGTTCGGCAAAAAGAGACCGATAGAATAAGTACTAGGCTTACAACGAATAAGTCCCGGGGTCGATTTGCTTGACTAAAGGTGGTGCTCCAGCATGGCCACAGTCAAATGACTGAAACAAGTAAAAGAGTTAAGTAAATGTTTTTTTAAACCTTTTGCTGAGCTGATTCATGTTTGTCTCTTGCATCTTCCACTTCTTTCTGAAGTTTCGTGACATGTTTCATCATCTTCTTGATAGTACTGTGCATTATTTCCCATACAAAGAAACTAGAATTTTCAGAAAACAAAGAAACAAAATGGAAAAATATGTAATTCAAAATAGATGCCTTTTATAAACGATAAATAAATATAGCAACAATACATTTTAAAATATTTTTCTACTACAGAGTGTTGAAGAATTCAATATCTTATTCACTTGAACCCTTTTGATTCCAACCTACCTAAGACCACCCTTGGTCTGATCCCATAAACTTCATGCTTTAAAATGATCCAAATCAAAACCTTCCATCAAAATTTCATGTTAATTATGTTCCAAGCACCAGCTAAATAAGGGTTTCAAATTTTGGCACAAGGTCAGCAATTTTGAGTGAGGGGTAAGTTGATTACATTGATCCCAGTATTCAAATGGTACTCATTTTATTGACCCCCAAATGATAAAAGGTAATGTTGACCGTGACAGAATTAGAATGCAAAACATAAAATGCGAAGGGATGGTAGAAATTCTAAGCATTTTGCCCAACATATTTACAATTCTGCCAGCTCATCACCTTAATAATAATAATAATAATAATAGTTACTAATTTTGAGGGGAAGGGGTTAGTCAATACAATCAATTCCATCATTTGATTGGTACTTTATTTTATTGACCCGGGAGGGCTGAAAGGTGATGGCAGGATTTCAACTCAGATTGTAAAGAGCCAAAACAAATATCACAAAGCATTTTGTCTGATGTGCTAATGATTCTGCCAGTTTGCTGCCTTTTACAATAATAATGGTGTTAATATTTATAATGATATAATAATAAGGTTTCTTATTATATATTACAGCACAAGGCCAACAATTCTGAGGAGGAGTTGAGTTTATACCTCAACCCCAGTACTTGACTGGTACTATTATTAAAAAAAAAATTGATGATAATAATAAAGTGAACAAAAACTGCACATGTGATTTGGTAGGAGTTTCCTAGCTATGAAAGTTAATGTGTTGACTCATCTCTAAATTCAGATATAATTAAAATGATTTGAACAAATGAATCATTCTCTATGACAAATGATGGTAAAAATTTGAAATGTATGTATATACTAGCAGAAGCACCCGGCGTTGCTTTGGGAATGAAATTGTTGCTTATATACTTGAAGAAAAAAAGGCAAAATATGCTGTATAGAAATTTGAGAGGACATTCTGTAGATGGACTCTCAGATGAATGATGGCTGGGCGCTTCTCATGAATGGGGAAAATTGAAGATGTGCCAAAAAGCCTCATTGGTACTTGGAAACTTTTACGAAAATTAAAATGGGGATTAAATGAAAAAAATGATTTATGTGAATATCCTCACAAGAGTAATTGAAATAAATGGCGATTGTGGAACCCCCCACGCACGCACGCGTTCTTTGTAAATATGTTTGTATACATTTATGTATGTGTGTGTTTGTAAGAGACAGAGTGTGAGTGAGAGAGAGAGGTTTGTTGTCATGTATACATACATGCATAAATATACATACATCTTTCGATGTATGCATATGACACCACAGCCCTTGACTCACTCACACTCTTTCTTACAAACACGCATGCGCGCGCATACACACATGTGTCTTTGTAAATATGTTTGTATACATTTATGTATGTGTGTGTTTGTAAGAGACAGAGTGTGAGTGAGTCAAGGGGTGTGTGTGTGCGTGTGTATGTGTGTGAGACAGAGTGAGAGAGCGGTGTGTATGTAGTATTTACTCTCTCTCATACACACTCACACACAAAATAGAGAGTGAAAGCTTTTTGCCGTTGTTACGTCAATACCGGAAGTTGACATTGAGGAACCTTTTTAAAGAAGTGAATCTTAAATATAAAGCAATATTATTTATTTTTAATTAAAAAAATCAAATGAAGAGCCTAAGATTTATCTGAGGTCAAATTATTCACGCATCACAAGTATGGAAGCATTTGGTGAAGTCGATTTCACGTGAAAAGCGATTGCACACACATTTATATATAGTATAGATATATACACATTACCTTGTAAATGCATGGCTCATTTCATCAGAAAACAACCAATTAGCAACAGCTGAGCATTCGATTATCTGAGTCTTCAGTAGTTTATCTATCAAGACTACCAGCATCTGGAATAGGGGAGTATTGAAATGAGAAGGAGGAAGGAAGGGAGAGAAAGAAAAGCATAGTTATGAGATAAAAATTAAGTGACACATCAAAGAATATAACAGAATCCAGAAACTAAAAACATGTGAATGACATCAGAACAGTTTAAAATGTTTATCACACAGCACAGGCATAGCTGTATGGTTAAGAAGCTAGCTTCCTATCCGTGTGATTTCAAATTTAGTTTCACTTCACAGTACCATGAGCAAGTGTCATCTACTATAGCATTGAGCTGACCAAAGCCTTGTGAGTGGATTTGGTAGACAAAAACTGAAAGAAACTCATTATGTGTGTATGTTTATATATCATCATCATCATCATCGTTTAACGTCCGCTTTCCATGCTAGCATGGGTTGGACGATTTGACTGAGGACTGGTGAAACCAGATGGCAACACCAGGCTCCAATCTAATTTGGAAGAGTTTCTACAGCTGGATGCCCTTCCTAACGCCAACCACTCAGAGAGTGTAGTGGGTGCTTTTACGTGTCACCCGCACGAAAACGGCCACGCTCGAAATGGTGTCTTTTATGTGCCACCCGCACAAGCCAGTCCAGGGGCACTGGCAACGATCTAACTCGAAAATCTTACGGGAGCCAGTCAGGCGGTACTGGCAACGGCCACGCTCAAAATGGTGCATCTCATGTGCCACCCGCACAAGAGCCAGTCCAGGGGCACTGGCAACGATCTTACTTAGCTTGCCGGGTCTTCTGACGCACAGCACATTTCCAAAGGTCTCGGTCAGTAGTCATCGCCTCGGTGAGGCCCAATGTACGAAGGTCTTGCCTCACCACCTCAGCCCAGGTCTTCCTGGGCCTACCTCTTCCACGGGTTCCCTCAACTGTTAGGGTGTGGCACTTTTTCACGCAGCTATCCTCATCCATTCTCACCACATGTCCATACCAGCGCAATTGTCTCTCTTGCACACCACAACTGATGCTTCTAATGTTCAGCTTTTCTCTCAAGATACTTACACTCTGACGGGTATTCACATTGACATTACACATCCAAGGGAGCATACTGGCTTCATTCCTTGCGAGCTTACATATGTCCTCAGCAGTTACAGCCCATGTTTCACTGCCATGTAGCATGGCTGTTCGTACGCATGCGTCATAGTCTGCCTTTTACTCTTAGTGAGAGTCCCTTTGTCGCCAGCAGGGGTAAGAGCTCTCTAAACTTTGCCCAGGCTATTCTTATTCTAGCAGCTACACTTTCAGCGCACCCACCCCCACTACTAACTTGGTCGCCCAGATAGCGGAAGCTATCGACTACCTCTAGTTTTTCACCCTGGAATGAGATAGAAGTTGTTTCCTGTTTGTTTACAGTCTTTATTGCACCTGAACATCTGCCACAAACAAAAACTAACTTGCTAGTTAACCTGCCTTTGATGTTGCTGCACTTCTTATGTGTCCATAGCTTGCACCGGGTACATCTTATAGAGTTACTACCTACTCCTTTTCTACATACTGAGCAGGGCCATCTACCTGAAGGGGTTTGTGTTTTATCTACCTTCCTACTTATTAGGATTTTGGTTTTAGCTAGGTTGACTCTAAGGCCCTTCAATTCTAGACCTTGCTTCCACACCTGAAACTTCTCCTCTAGTTCTGATAGTGACTCCGCAATTAGGGCAAGGTCATCAGCATAGAGGAGCTCCCAGGGGCAACCTGTCTTGAACTCCTCTGTGATTGCCTGGAGGACTATGATAAATAAGAGGGGGCTGAGGACGGAACCTTGGTGGACCCCTACCTCTACCCGGAATTCATTGCTGTACTCATTTCCAACCCTCACCTTACTGGCAGCATCTCTGTACATGGCTCGCACAGCTCTCACTAACCATTCTTCTATCCCAAGTTTCCTCATTGACCACCAGATAAGAGATCGGGGGACCCTGTCAAAGGCTTTCTCCATGTCAACGAAAGCCAGGTACAGAGGTTTATCCTTAGCTAGGTATTTCTCCTGCAGCTGTCTCACTAGAAATAAGGCATCAGTGGTGCTTTTACCTGGCACGAACCCAAACTGCATCTCATCTAAATTGATTCGCTCCCTAATTAGTTGGGCTATGACCCTCTCTGTAACTTTCATAACCTGATCTAACAGCTTGATGCCTCTGTAATTATTTGTATCTAAAGCGTCACCTTTACCTTTGTAGCAGTTGACTATGATGCTGCTACACCAGTCATTGGGTATGACTCCTTCGTGTATCACCTGGTTCGTAATACGGGTGACTAGGCTATAGCCAACACTGCCAGATATTTTGAGCATCTCTGCAGTGATTCCTGATGGGCCGGGGGCTTTCCCGGTCTTCATACTCTTAATTGCTTTATCTACCCTGGTACTATCAACTCGGATAGCTGGTCCCTCTATTGGGTCGACATACGGCAGGCTCTCTTCCTCCCATTCATTCTCTTTATTAAGCAATCTATCGTAGTGGCATCTCCAGACCTCTTTCTTTGCAGCCTCATTTAGTGCAAGCGTACCATCATCCATGCGAACACATTTCTCTCCTACAACATCACTATTCTCTCTCCTACACTGTCTTGCAACACGAAATACCTCGAGTCTTATATATATATATATATATATATATATATATATATATATATATATATATATATCTTTATCTTGTTTCAATCATTAGACTGTGGCCATGTTGGGGCACCTTCTTGAAGAATTTTAGTCAAAGGAATCAACCCCAATACTTATAAGGACACACACACACACACACACACACACAACAAGCTTCTTTCATTTTTCCTCTATCTAATTCATTCACAAGACTTTGGTTGGCCTGAGCTATAGAAGACATTTGCTTAAAATGCCATGCTGTGAGACTAAACCTGAAAGCATATGGTTAGGAAGCCTCTTAAACACACAACCATGCCTGCAACCAGAAAAAAAAAAGATAGATATGGTAATGGCTGGAACACCTAAAGGAAGTCAACAATGATAATGGTAGTGGTGATTGTTCAAGAATACTAAAACAGAGAGAATATGAACATTTAAAAACAAATACCTGTTGATGTGTCCTCCATAAATCATACACAGTTTTTAGGAGACATATCTGACCCTCTTCATTTTCGACCAGTGTTTTAAATATATAATGAAATCTAGAAAAGAGAGAACGGTTAAACAAATTTTTAAAAATACACTATAAAGGAAAGCTGGAGATGAGATAACTGATACTGGACAGCTGTGCTCAGGTGTCAAGAGTTCAAATCTATTGTTATGTTATGTTCCTGAGCTACAAGACTATACTCTACATTGCTTCAGTTCACCTACAATTAGGTATCAAATTAATCTGATTTAGGCTCAAGCCACAATTCACAAATCAGTCCAGTTAGCTCTCAGAAACAGGTAAAAGATCAATCTGGTTGAGTCTCTCACCACAGTTCGCCTAGCTGTCTAGAACAGGTCCCAGATCAATATGGTTTAGTCCATCTAGTCTCAGATAAATCTGATTTACTTTCACACACCAGTCTTCCAATACTTACACTTAGTTGTCTAGAATGGATACCAAATCAAAATCTGTCAAATGGTTCAACTAGCTGTTAGGATCTATATATCACTGTTTGTGTGTAAGCATGGTTAATGGACAAGAAGTTTGCTTTGCAGTTGTGGTCTATAGTTCAGGTCATTGCACAGCACCCTGGGCAGGAGTCTTCTACCATAGCTTTAAGGCTACCTAAGCTGTGTGATTGACATCAAGTAGATGGAATCTGCATCAGAGTCCATCAGATGGACTGTAACTGGAACTTAAAGGAGCTGCCTTGCTGTATACAATGTTATGTTGATCCTGCCTGAAGATTACAGTAAGAGTACAAAAGGCTGTGGAATACTTGGCCATCATCATCATTTAACGTCCACTGTCCATGCTGGCATGGGTTAGATGGTTTGACCAGGGCTGGTAAGGTGATGGGCTGCATCAAACACCAGTCTGATTTGGCATGGTTTCTACAGCTGAATGCCCTTCCTAACACCAACCATTCCAAGAGTATAATGGGTGCTTTTGATTGCCAGTTGTGTGACATCAGTATTTGCCAGGACTGTGATTTCACTTGGCTTGATGAGTCTTCTCAAGGGTAGCATATGGCCAATTCAATAAGTAGTTAGTTCCGTCGATCAAACAACTACAATATTCGTTGTCACAATCAAAGCAAGATTCCTGTCTCTTTGGCTACTCCTGAATTCAGAACTTTTATTTTTAGCATATATTTAATGCCATAACACAGCAGTCTCTTTTCGAATTTCTATTTAATATGAATTATACAATTTCTAAGTAAACAATAATATGCATTCACACACATAAACATAGAAACTCTATGATAATACAAATTTCATACATTGGTACAAACCACATATTTACATGATGGGGAAGAGAGTTTATAGTAGATCAAACTGACACCTGGAAAGGCTCCTGCAAGATTTGAACTTAAATACAAAAGCACATAACTGAAAAGCACATGTCCTTTTGTCTTGTGTTCTGCTTATTCTGCCATCCATCACACTTAATATATATAACAATAATTCTTTTGTTCTTTTATTTGTTTCAGCCATTTAACTGCGGCCATGCTGGAGCACTGCCTTAAACAGATTTTTTTTAGTCGAAAAAATTGACCCCAGGACTTATTCTTTGTAAGCCTAGTACTACTAGGCTTGTTATCTTTTGCTGAACCACTAAGTTATTGGGATGTAAACACACCAGCACCGTTGTCAAGTGGAAATGGGGGACAAACACAAAGACAAAGACACACACATATAAATATATACATACATACATATATATGCAAATATATATGCAATGGGCTTTTCTCCATTTCCATCTACCAATTCCACTCACACAGCTTTGGTCAGCCCAAGGCTATCTATAGTAGAAGAAACTTGTTCAAGGTGCCATGCCTCTAACTATAATAATGTTTTCTACTATAGGAACAAGGCCTGAAGTTTTATGGGAGGAGATAAGTTCGTTACATCAACTCCCAGTGCCCAACAGCTATTTATTTCATCAACCCCAAAAGGATGAAAGGCAAAGTTAGTCTCAGTGGAATTTGAACTCAGAAAATAAAGACGGATGAAATGCCGTGAAGCAATTTGTCCAGCATGCAAACAATTCTGCTAACAAATGATAGTAATCTCTTTTTAACATTGGCTCAAAGCCACAGGTTTGAAGAGTTGGGGCATAGTTGATTAAAGTAACCTCTGCACACAACCATTACTTTATTTTATTAATAACAGCAACAATAATAATCCTTTCTACTATAGGCACAAAGCCTGAAATTTGAGGGGAAGGGGCTAGTCAATTACATCGACCCCAGTACTTAACTGGTACTTATTTTATCAACCCCGAAAGGATGAAAGGCAAACTCGACCTCGGCAGAATTTGAATTCAGAATGTAAAGATGGCTGAAAAGCCGCTTAGCATTTTGCCTGACATACTAACAATTCTGCCAGCCTGCCACCTTAACAACAATAAATTCAAATTTTTGTCACAAGGGCAGCTTGGGAGGTGGGGATGAGTCAATTACTTTGACCCCAGTGTTCAACTGGTACTTATTTTATTGACCCCAAAAGCATGAAAAACAACGTCAACCTCAGTGGAATTCGAACACAGAACGTAAAGACAAGCGAAATACCGCTAAGCATTTTGCCTAGCATACTAATGATTCTGCCAGCTCACCACCTTAATAATAATAATAATAATAATAATAATAATGATGATGATGATGATGATGATGGTGATGGTGATGGTGGTGGTGATGGTGGTGGTGGTGGTGGTGATGGTGATGGTGGTGGTGGTGGTGGTGGTGGTGGTGGTGGTGGTGATGATGATGATGATGATGATGATGATGATGATGATGATGATGATGATGATGATGATGATGATGATGATGATGATGATGATGATGATGATGATGATGATGATGATGATGATGATGATGATGATGATGATGATGATGATGATGATGATGATGATGATGATGATGATGATGATGATGATGATGATGATGATGATGATGATGATGATGATGATGATGATGATGATGATGATGATGATGATGATGATGATGATGATGATGATGATGATGATGATGATGATATATTTACTTTGCAATTGCAGAGAAGGAATGACTAAAAGACTTGGAGCCCAAATATAAAATTGTAGACACAAAAACATCAATTTTTAAGGGGTTGTGGGTAGGTTCATCTGGAAAAGAGAAGAAACTGATTAGAGATACAGCTTGAATTGCAGAAATAATGATAAACAAAAAAGAAATATAAAAAGAAACACTGATAATCTATTGGTTCAGTGGTGCTCAACCATTGGTAAATTTACACCTTGGAGTAAAAGAAATTTACATAGCTAGGATAAACATACTTGTTTGCTATTACATAATATACAAAGTTTCAAAAATATTTTAAAATTACATACCACCATTTTGCTGAGAGATCATGTACATAGTACATAACAAGAAGACATACACACACACATTATATGTATAACAAAAGCATGATAAATTATGATGCTTGCTATAAATGTACTATTTCGTCTATATTTTTGCGTAGGGGTAAGGGAATAAATGGCAATATGCATCACACCAAAGATGTAAATGACAGAGGAAGGGTTAGTAATTATTGCCACATAAAAAGCCCCCAACACACTCTGTAAAGTGGTTGGTATTAGGAAGGGAATGTAGCCACAGAAACCAAACCAAATCAAACTGGAACCTGGTGTAGCTCTCCTGCTTGCCAGCTCTGGTCAAACTGTCCAACTCATGATGATGTGCTAAGTCAGTGCATCAAAGTAAGATTTTATGTACAGGCAGAGACATGGCTGTATGGTCAAGGGGTTTGCTTCCCAATCACATGGTATCGGGTTTAGTCCTAGTGCATTGCACACTAAGCAAGTGTCCTCTACTACAGCTCTAGTCAATCAAAGCAAAAATACATTATTTTTATACTTCGTATAAATTGCATTAAACAACTTAATATATTGTACAAATGAAAAACAAACAAACAAACAAAACAATGAAAACACCAGCAATCTTAGAAAACTGCTGAAAAGTATGGTAAATATAACCTTACTTTCTTCATCCTGTAATGGATTGGGAAGATCTTTGAGAATTTCAAGAGCTTCATCTGTTGAGCACTTGTTCTTAAGGGCCTCTTTTAGTTGATGAGCAACAACGGTACCAGGTAAAGATCCTTGAAAAGAAAACATTTTAAAGAAATAATGATACTTGCAATATTTGGGAAAATATTTTTTTTAAATAGAATTGAATGTGTTGTGAACAGAAATTGTCTGAAAGGAGTTGTTCTCTGAAGGCAAAATACAACAATTTGCACATTCACACTTGAATTTACTGGAACATAATGGGTAAACAGTAAAGACCCTTTACGGTCATGAATGACCATGAGATTGCACCTAGAAAGTTCCCCTCCGAGGCAGAAATCCAGGCAAGGTTGTTTATGGAAGACCAGTAGTCGACCATGTATACTAGGCTCCCCTTTCCATGCCACCTTTGTCATCCAAGGGAAAGGCAAAGGCCAATACAGCTTGGCACCAGTGACATTGCAACTCATTTCTACAGCTGAGTGAACTGGAGCAATGTGAAATAAAGCATCTTGCTCAAGAACACAACACACACCCGGGTCCGGGAATCAAACTCACTACCTCATGATTGTTACAAATGAATGTCATTATTTTGACTTTCATTGTTCTCTGTGCAAGTGACCACTGATAATTGGTTTGGTTGACATCAGCAAATAATTTGTTAGCCGATTTCTATAAACAAAAGCCAGAATTCTTGTTCAGATTCATTGATCCAAAGGTAACTTTGACTGAAGAGACACAACTAGGTCGAAACATTACTGTCTCAAAGTCCCCTTACCTCAATGGATTGAATATGTTGAGAACACACATTGCGTGACAGTAGTTGTTGTTCTCTGTAGATGAAATACAACAGTGATCAGTATATTCATATTCAAACTTACCAAAACCCATAAAGAATAGATATATACATCATTATTCTATCAAAGACAAATAAATCTACTATCAATGATAAAAAGATAGCCTATTGATGACATTCAAATTACATTACTTGTGATATAAGGATTTCTAACCTGGCACAAAGCCATAAAATTTTTCGTCATTTAGTCAATTAAATCTGGCCTGGTGCCTATTTTAGAAGTCTTGGAAAGATAAGAAAATGGACCCTAGCAGGGACTTTAATTTATAATGTAAAGGGATGTAATAAAGCATCTTGCTTTATGCTCTACAAGTTCTATAAACTACTAAACAATAATATAAAATGTAAATTAACTTACCAGACCCTTCTCGTTCATATTTATAATTAACAGAAGGCTTCATTGGAATTAGTGCTGTAAATTCGCTGGGCATAAAATCCTGGATCCTCTGATGATAAGACAAACTGAAGACAAAATAAAAAATAAATAAAAGATATTATCTCTTAATGAACCATCATCATTATTATTATTATTTAACATCCATTTCCCATGCTGGCATGGTTGGACTCTCTGACAGGAGCTGACAAAACAGGGGACACAAAGCTCTATTGTCTGCTTCAGCATGGTTTCTACAACTGAATACTTTTCCTAAAGCCAACCACTTCACAATGTATATTGAGTGCTTTTTATGTGGTACCAGCACCAGCGAGGTTACCAAGTAACTTGCAAGATAAAGACTCTTCAATTGAGAGAGGAAGAGTAGTATTGAGGGAGGTGGCTTTGTGCCAAGTGATGAGAGCTTCTAATACTGCTTCTGTTGCATGTAATGGGTTTTTATTCAGTTGGGCAGCTGTTGGAAACATCAGTGGTGACAGATTTTGTTTTGACAGGGGGTTGGATGTGAATACATGCTGCTGACAATGTCCAACAAGGCAGAAATGTGCACCTGGCATTCTCACCAGCTGCTGCTAGGATGACTTTCATCTGTTTCTGATATATATTGTGTTTCTACACACAGCACATCCATAAGAAATATCCCCAGACAAATATCTCAGTAAATAAACTTTTTATAACATATTTACATTGAACTACACTACCTGTGACCCATTGGATCACTGATGGTTCAGGTTATAAAACATTGAGATCAGGAATCAGACACTCGGAGAGCTGAACATCTGGCGAAATCGAGAGATCACATTGTTGGACTGTCCTTGCTCTATTCTGGTTTGTTGCCAAAGAAGTTCAGCTCTCCTAGCGTCCGATTCATGACCTCCCCTGCTTCTGTCTCTTTCCCTCCGTTCTGCTAGATTCTCAGCTCTCTGAGCATTCGATTCCTGATTTCTCCTGCTTCTGTCTCTTTCTCTCTGTTTCGCCAGACACTATGAAGTTACCCAACAAAACCATGTATCTCAGGAACCCGTGTCCAATTTACGCCAAACTCATTTTATTCCATTTGTATTCTCATTTCAGCATTATGTTACTTTCAGAGTATTTTCCTACTATGCACTGTTTTGGCTATTTATGAAGGTTTCCCAAAAAACTGCATATCTCAAGAATTCATGGTCCGATTTACGTGAAACTTATTTTATTCCGTTTGTATTCACATTTCAGAGTATTTTGTCATTATGCACCTGTTTGGCTGTATTAGATTACAGACATGCAAGCAAGCAATCACAGTTTTGGTAGTAAATAGATATAACACATGGATGGTTATTATAAAAAATAAAACAATTAAATAGTACTCCATCATGACCACAAGCAAGAACCAGCAAAAAAGTGTTTTAATATTTGGCACAGGATAGCAGTTATGATGAAGAGTGACTCAGAAAACATTCAGTGCAGCCTCCAGATGGTTATATACAATAGGAATGATGAATTGAGAAGAAATGAGTCCGTTATTTATTGGGGATAATTACAATTCATTGTCAAAGATCAAGATAGACGGAGATCTTTTGTTGGCACCCTATGCTCTACAACAAAGAAGATACATAAAGAGGAAAGTTCTTTTTTTTTTCTTTTTCTTTTAATACTCAACCTCATTGATCCTTTAGCATTCAGATTATTCTGTCTAATGTAATGCTTCTTTATTTGCACTCTTTTGAATCACTTATGCATTATCTCATAGCTCTGAGATTTCAATGATGTGCTTGTTTATTTTTAGAATGACATTGTAGGGTAGGTGTGAGGCTGAACACGGCCAGTCTCAACATAAAACAGGCAAAATATTTGGGCTGATATGGCCGGTTTTAACACTAAAGGGTTAAAGGTTTGATCAAGAAAAATTAAGAGAGTTATTGATACTCACCGAAGACATCTCAATAAAGTCTCTTGGATGAATTTAGGTTTGGGCATATCAATATCTTGTGATGCACAGGAGACCCAGTCATCCCAGCTCCAACAGAACTGGAAATTACTCAAATGATAGGCAAACCATTTTGAAACCCTACAAAGAATTTTCAATGGATAAGGTTAATGAGAAGGCAAAAATCAAACTGGCAGACTAGCTATGGGCTTAAAGTGGTGAATTATTGATCAACAAGACTAGTAGCTTAGATTTTACATCTACTGAGTTGCACCACAAGACAAAATACATTTTTACAGACACAAACACAAATATATATTTATAAAATACTGTTGATCACTAATGAAATAAGATGCAAGATTGCATGATGTTTCTACAACTATTATGTAATTATTACAGCATTTTAATGAAATATGCATGTTTCATAAAGCATTGAACATTATACCTGTTTTCTACATGTTATTTTATATATGTGTGTGTGTGTAAACAGAGCTACATCTTTGCTTACTAAACATTGTTGAGCCTTACTGTGAAAAGGGAGCCCATAATGAAACTACAGGGCTCTTAAGAGTAGATCAACTAGTTATATATATATATATATGTATATGAGCTGGTGTTGAAAAGTTCCTGGCTTTGGATAAAAGAAAATACAGGAGGATCAGTTGATTATGACTTTATTAAACTTATTCCTCTCTCAGATTCACACACTTATTGCAGCAGTCCTTCAGCTTTTCTAAGCCCTGTAAAAGAACTCGGAAGTTTGGGTCTCCAACCAGGACTTTTGTGGTACTCTTAAAGCCAAGAACTTTTCAGCATCTCCTTGTACATAGACATACAAACATATATACACACATGTACATACACCATACATACATGCATATATACACATATGTACATACAACATACATATATACACATATGTACATACAACATCAACTAGTTATATATATATATATATGTATATGAGCTGGTGTTGAAAAGTTCCTGGCTTTGGATAAAAGAAAATACAGGAGGATCAGTTGATTATGACTTTATTAAACTTATTCCTCTCTCAGATTCACACACTTATTGCAGCAGTCCTTCAGCTTTTCTAAGCCCTGTAAAAGAACTCGGAAGTTTGGGTCTCCAACCAGGACTTTTGTGGTACTCTTAAAGCCAAGAACTTTTCAGCATCTCCTTGTACATAGACATACAAACATATATACACACATGTACATACACCATACATACATGCATATATACACATATGTACATACAACATACATATATACACATATGTACATACAACATACATACACACATATATATATATATACACACACACAACAGATATATATTTTCAAAAACAACCATCAACAATATTTTCTCTAATCAAGTGACAGAAACAACTCCATAGTAACTCAGTCTGTCTAATACAGCAGTGAAATGTCCCTCATGAAAATCCCAAATATTCTTTATAATGAAGACCAAGTTTCAACAGAAAGAGTTTTATATTAACCCAAAATTCAGTAATGTAAGTCAAATGCTACGTCTATATGGTATGCAATCCCAGTGTAGCTATATCTGTATGGTAGCTCTGTCTATGATAGTAACATCTACCCTGGATAGCTGACCCTGCTTGATGTATCAGCCCTCTCTTCTCTGATCTGGTTAGAAGTACTTAAAACCAACAAAGGAGACCACAATTATTGTTTGTTTCTTTTCATTTTTATTGCTTTTACTTGTTTCAGACAATAGACTGTGACTATGCAGGGGCTTTGCCTTCAAGGGTTTTAGCTGGACATATCAACCTCAACACTTATTTTTAAGCCTATTAATCCTATTGGTCTCTTTTTTTCTAAATTGCTAAGTTACAGATGTAAACAAACTGACACTGGTTACCAAGCAGTGGCGAGGAACAAACACAAACACACAACAGGCTTCTTTCAGTTTCCATCTACCAAATCCAGTCACAATGCTTTGGTTAGTCAAGAGCTATAGAGGAATACACTTGCCTAAGGTGCCACACATTGGATTGAACCCAAGACCACATGGTTAGAAAGCAAACTTCTTAGCATACAGCCACATACATTTTTTTAAATCTTTAAAGCCAGAGGGGAAAGTAGAATCCATGAACTTTTGCAGGACCTCTGAGACAGATGAGAATGAAGGTATCATCAAACTGGAGGCCTGGTCCAAATGCTTGTTTCAGAGTGGCTGAAGGCACCACTCAATGTTAGACAAATCCATATTATTGAAGCATTGTTTTTTGTAGCTGGATGTTCATCCAGTCACTAACCCTTTTCTGTTTATCAAGTAAGGGAATTTTCATTCTACTTGTCTTTTATTTACGTGTGTGTGTGTGTGTGTGTGTGTGTGTGTGTGTGTGTGTGTGTGTGTTTGTCTCCCCGCTATTGCTTGATAACCGATGCTGGTATACTTATGTACCCGTAACTTAGTGGTTTGGCAAAATACCCTAATAGAATAAGTACTAGGCTTACAAAGAATAAATCCCAGGGTTGATTTCTTCAACTAACACCCTTTAAAGCAGTGCTTCAGCATGGCCACAGTCAAATGACTGAAACAAATAAAAGAATAAAAGAATTCACACAAACATAACTATACAACAGGCTTTGTACAGTTTCTGTCTACCAAATTCACCATCAAAACACTGGTTGGCCTGGGTAGGGCCATAACTGAAGACACTAGTCCAAAGTGCAACTCAATGGGACTCAACCTTAAACTACATGACTGTGAAGTAAACGTTTTTAACCACATAGCCATGCTTGTCCCTATACATCCCGGCAAATTAAATTCTTCAACTGCAACTTATTTCCAGATATGTCAAAACATGTTTTACCTTACAATAGAGGAGGTTTTCATAGACTCTATTCTGTCAAAAAGCATCTCTGTTGCTTGAGCCAACTGTACAAGAGTTAAGGCAAACAAAGACAATATATATTTCAGATAATAGTCTATCAAGATACATAAAGCAAGATATATGAGCATGAAGATGAAGACAATAACAAAGATGGTTTTAATGTGATACAATTTGTGATATTAGTCATGAGAATAAGGCGGTGAGTTGGCAGAATCGTTAGCATGCCGGGCAAAATGCTTAGTGGCATTTTAACTGTCTTTACATTCTGAGTTCAAATTCCACTGAGGTCAACTTTACCATTCATCCTTTCAGGGTTGATAAAACAAGTACCAGTTGAACACTGTGGAGTGGGGGGGGGGGGCAACGTAACTGACTTACCCCCTCCACCAAACTCACTAGCTCTGAGAGCCAAAATTTGAAACTGATATTAGCCAATAGAGTACAACTCCAAAGAGCACTTGACTGCTCTTAAAAAACATTTGATTATTTACCTGTCACCTTTTAATTACAATGGCTATGAAGGGTGGTGATATCAGAGTACCCAGGGACCAAAACGAGGCCAAAAATTCAAAACTGGCCATGTATGTAGGGTATGCAAATTTTGATTACCTAAATTACAAAAACCAAACATATGTAGGTAGCATAAAGCAGTGCTCCCAACTATTTTTGCAGTACATATTGGTTTTATGCAAGTCAATTTTTATATGGACCAGGGTATCACATGTGTAACAAAAAAAAACAAAGTGCATGATATATTAATTATCATCATTATCATCATCATCATCATTTAACGTCCACTTTCCATGCTAGCATGGGTTGGACGATTTGACTGGGGACTGGCGAACCAGATGGCTACACCAGACTCCAATCTGATCTGGCAACCACTCCGAGAGTGTAGTGGGTGCTTTTTACGTGCCACTGGCACGAAGGCCAGTCCGGCAGTACTGGCAATGGTCACACTCAAATGGTGTTTTTTATGTGCCACCTGTACAGGAGTCAGTCCAATGTTTTGATCACATGACACAGGCACAAGTGCCAGTAAGGCGAAGCTGGAAACGATCGCACTCAAATAATCCTTTCTTACTTTGACACAAAGCCAACAATTTTGAGGGGTAGGGGAAATCAATGCTCAAATGGTATTCATTTTATCAACCCACAAAACATGAAAGGCAAAGTTACCTTGTCAGAATTTGAACTCAAAATGTAAAGGCAGATGAAATACTGCTTAGCTTTAAAAAGCAAGCACCCACTACACTCTCAGAGTGGTTGGCATTAGGAAGGGCATCCAGCTGTAGAAACCTTGCCAGATCAGACTGGACCCTAGTACAGCCTCCTGGTTTGCCAGTCCTCAGTCAAACCGTCCAACCCATGCCAGCATGGAAAGTGGACGTTAAACAATGATGATGAAGTATATATATATATAAATTTCAGATAGTATTATTCAAAACTAGCGCAATATACAGGCATGAGGACAAAGACAAAAAGAAAGATTCATATATAATATGATCTGAAGTGCACTTGTTGCAACCATGTCCCCACCCCAGTCATTCTATATTTAGAACAACAGTACGCAATGTGTAGCTCCATTTTAAGACAGCAGTTTTGTTTTTTTAATTACCTTGAACAACTGTATAGAGGAGGATTTCTCTTAAGTTTGACAAGAAATTTATAATTAACTAAATTAACTGACCCCTAGAGCAGTAATTCACAACCAGGGGACAACAAACCTCTGGGGATCCATAACAGTAGTACTCAGCATCCCTGAGTTAAAAGATCTGTTGGGTAGGTAGAACTTTTAAAAAGCGTAGGGTTTGTGGGAAAATTTTTTTTAAAAATTCTTTGATTGTGAAAAGATTGGGAACCTTTGCCTTCAAAAAAAAAGGGGGGGGTGAATCGAGAGCATTAAACACTGTAATGTAATAAATCTGATAATTTACTAGTTTTAGAAACTCTCTACCTTTATTGATTAAAAAATATTAAGCTAGTTCAGTAGGTCAGTTGTATAACAACTTTAAAATATTCATCTACCATAAGTTCATACTGAGCTTGATAAGAATATAGATAAGATCTTTAACATTGTAAATTGCATTTAGCTACACTATAAAGTTAGTAGTGTAAATTAAGGTTTAAATTTTTTCATCACTTCAAATAAACAGACAGTAACAAAGTGAACAGAAGGAAGATGACTGGGTGTGGAGGAGTTTTCAATAAGGATACAACTTGTGGCATGGAGCTAGGTTGCAGCTTACAGAGCTCAATCAAAGTTGAGCCATAGAACAATTCCAAAAATGGAGCACGTGGTAGATTCAGGAGTTGAGCAAACATAACCTGCAAAAACATTTTTTTAAAATTTAAATTTGTACATCAAATTTAAAACTACTGTGCATAAATCAATTAAAGGAAGCAAAACAAGGATGTATAATCTTTTCAAGCCACACACACACTATTTCTTTTATACATGTGGTCAATTTTCATAAAGCAAGGTGGAAAATATATGAATTAATAAAAGGAAAAATCAGT
Source organism: Octopus bimaculoides (assembly GCF_046866305.1). Classification (NCBI taxonomy): domain Eukaryota; kingdom Metazoa; phylum Mollusca; class Cephalopoda; order Octopoda; family Octopodidae; genus Octopus; species Octopus bimaculoides. The sequence continues at coordinate 139,361,607 of NC_142930.1, forward strand.
AAACATATAAATTCAACTTTACGATGAAAGTAAACAAACAAAGTTTGTTTTTAGAAGCGTTGAGATGTATTGTAAGATACAGAAATAAATTTATTTCTCAAACGCGTGATAATGCTATAAATAGCGTGATCAGGATAAATTATCCATATATTGTAGAAAAATACGTTACTGGCCAGCCATGAGACTCGAACTCACATCTCTGTGATTACGCGTCAAGTGTTTTACCATTAAACTAAACTGCCCAGCAACAAATTCTTCTGCAATTTTAGAACTTATAAATTTATCCTGATCACGCTATTTATAGCATTATCACGCGTTTGAGAAATAAATTTATTTCTGTATCTTACAGTAAATATATATTTTAAATGTATGTGTGTGAAAGAAAATTTTGAAACAAGGAAAAATTGTTTGAAAAACTCACCTCAACTATCATATAATTCAAAGGTATTTTGTTCTTATTATGAAGACCAAGCAGCAATGTGGCACTGCAAATATATATCAGACAGTTTAAAAATAAAGAGAAATATTTCACAAAGGAGAGGCATTAGATCCCCTTTTTATGTCTTTGTCAGGTGAGGCAGTGCAGCACCTATGACTTTTTTCAAGGTATCTGAGACTGGTAATGAAAAAAGGGAAGAAGAAATCATGACATATGGGTTCTGCTTTAAGCTGTGGTATGTCAAGATAGAGTTTTAGTCAAAGTAGAAACTTACTCCGAATACTTGCAACTCAGTAGACCTGTTTAAGCCTTTAGCATTCAGATCACCGTCAGATGTAATCCTTATTTATTGCCTTATTTTGAATTAATCATAAATTATATTGAAACTTCAAAATCTTGATGATGTCATCATCATCATCATTTAACATCCTCCTTCCATGCTGGCATGGGTTGGATGGTTTGAAAGGAGCGTCCAACCTATACCAGCATGGAAGATGAATGTTAGATGATGGATGACATCATCAAAATAATGTGAATAATTAAGCATTACATCTGACAGAGTAATCTGAATGCTAATTTTTAGAATGACATTGTCGGGTAGGTATGAGATGCATGATCTGGCCATAAAACAAGTAGAACACATTGGCTAGATATGGCCAGTTTAAATGCTAAAGAGCTAAAGGCACCCAAAGGCCAGATGGTGGTGTTAGACTTAATCTCTGTTGCCAGTTTAACAGCTAGTACTGAGTACAGTCCACCAAAAGGGTTGCTATAGGTTTTATCTACCAAATTACATCCACAAATCTTTGGTCAACCCAAGGTGCCAACCCAGAACTATATGGCTGGAAAGTAAACTTCTTAATTTATAGTACAGATATATGACAAATGAGGATAAATAAAGATGCTGGATTATTGACCACATGGTTAAAAGTTTACATTTTCCTGCTGGCATTGTGTCATAACCCTCACCATATCATCCAACTCTGCTAACTTCAGTTTCTTTATCATCTTTTACTTGTTTAAGTCATAAGACTGTGACCATGCTGGGCATCACCTTGATGAATTTTAGTCACATGAATCAACCCCAGTACCTATTTTTTAAAGCCTGGTACTTATTCTACCATCCTCTTTTGCTGAACTGCTAAGTTACAGGAACGTAATACAGCAATACCAGTTTTCAAGCAGTGGTGGGGGACAAACAGTCACAGATTTAACAAACATCTTAACCACACAGTCACATGTGCACCAATCTATTCCTACTATGGATATCAGATAACAAACATAGCTGTTATTACAAGAGTTGGACAGGAACTAAAGCAATACATACCAATCTTTTCTTTCATTGTGGTTGGTAGAAATAATACTGTGCAACTGGTCTTCAATTAAATATCGTTCAATTGAGTGGCTCCCAGGTAGGACAGGGCCCTATTGGGAGGGAAAAAAAAGAAGTTAAGATTACTCAGGTGGCATTAAGGAAATGACAAGGGACTGCAAGGTGTGGCAATTAGCTGTACTTGATAAGACACATCAAGCTAAGTAAAATCGCTGTTTTCTACACATACAGGCTCACCCTTTTAGATGCTGGTGCTACTTAAAAAAAATCCATGCTAGTGATACATAAATGCACCCATGCAGGTGGCACACAGAAAGCACCCAGCACACTTTTAAGTGATTGGCATTAGGAAGGGCATCCAGCTGTAGAAAACATGCCTCAACAGACTGCTGGAGTCGGGACAGCTCCCTGCTAGCCAGCTCCATGTCAAACCATCCAACCCGTGCATTTAAAGCAGATGTTAAACAATGATGATGTGTTGTTTAGATTTAGATGGAGGATGTGAAAGAAGTATGACACTGCTTTACTGAGGGTTCATTTATTCACTACCTCCAGTTTACTGATTCTAGCCATGTTGGGGGTACTGCTTAGTAAGATATGTGTGATTATACTGACCCCATGTACTGATCTTATTTTATTGATGAATGACAAAGTGAACCTGAATGGTATTTGAACTCAGAGAATAGAGGGGTCATCATTATCATCATCGTTTAACGTCCGCTTTCCATGCTAGCATGGGTTGGACGATTTGACTGAGGACTGGCAAACCAGATGGCTGCACCAAGCTCCAATCTGATTTGGCAGAGTTTCTACAGCTGGATGCCCTTCCTAATGCCAACTACTCCGAGAGTGTAGTGGGTGCTTTTACGTGCCACCGGCACAAGGGCCAATCTGGTGGTACTGGCAACGTCTAACCAAATAATGGTATCTCATCATCATCATCATTTAACATTTGTTTTCCATCCTGGCATGGGTTAAACAGTTTGACAAGGAGCTGTGCCAGGCTCCAATTATCCGTTTTAACAAAACATTAAAATATGATAAATTTGTGTAATATGAGGAAAGGTGAGTTCTGATATTCTAGGAAGTGACCTTCTTTGAAGAAAATATTTTTCTTCAAAAAGAACTGCCTTGAAACACTAGAACTCATCTCTCATACACTAGAACTAATTCCTCTTACAAACCTATCTTATTTCACAAATTTTAGTTGGAATGTAAAACAAATAATGGGATGGCATATGGAAAAAGATCTGTCCAATCTAAGCAAGCATGGAAGAAAAACAGATGTAAAAATAATGATGAATAGGTTGGAAGTTAAAGATTTGGTTGCTATTTCTAGCAAGTTACCTCAGTTGTGTTGGGTGCAAAAAGAAAGATATAACAGTTTATGCGGGTGTATAGGTGTTTCATGAATTTTTATAAAAGAAAAGATTGTATATGTTCACTTCCACAGCTGGATGAGTGAATTGGGTGCTGAAAGGATGACTGATGTCCCATCATTAATATCAGTTTCAAATTTTGGTACAAGGCCAACAATTTCGGGGTAGGGGGTAAACCGATTACATCAACCCCAGTGCTCAACTGGGGCTAATTTTATCGACCCTAACTGGGGTCGATAAAATTTGAAATGAGAATATGAAGATGGATGAAATGTTGCTAAACACTTTGCCTGGCATGCTAAGTTCTGTCAGCTCACCACCTTTGACCTATCATTAATACTGTCGTGTGTTACTGGCATAGAGACACCTACTGTCAATGGCTCAGTCCACCAAATTCTAAGTAGATTCCATGGGAATGCAAAATACACCACTGTAGGTAGCAGAAGTACAATATAACTAGTGTCTTGTAAGCTTGAATCAGTGAATTGGCTCATTGGAAAACTTTAACAAATGGTGTAATTATGCACAAATGCTGAACATAAGTTAAAAAAACGCCTTCTTTGAGGGATTTAGTTTGGAAAAAGATGGACTTTGCCAAATTAAACTGCTTCAGTGGTATTCCAACAAATCAAAAGCTGGGATCTAGGGAAAAAGATAAGAAATAGGATGTAAAATGTTCTAAATATCAAGACTCTCGTCTTTCCATGGTGCACAAAATTATCTAAATTTATGTGCCAGTAAATAACTTTTGCCACTGCAAACTATCATTAGTGTTTGCAGAATCAGGTTTTTATTTACTAAAAAAAAAAAAAAAAACAGTTACAGTCAACCTAGTAAAATGATTGGCTGAAATATAATGCAAGTAACAAGTAATTCACAAGATGCATCCCTCCTTCCATTAAAAATTAATCAAGGTTAACCTCTATGTAGTTACTTGATCTATTAGAAATAACAACCAAATCTTTTTCAAATAACACTAATATTTTAAATAAAGATACAGTGGGCAAGTCATCCTTGATATAAAAAGAGACAGATTGGTCACTGCTAGAATGTCTCTGATTATAAGTCTTCTCAATTAGGGCTGACAGAACACTAAATAACAACAACATAGATAAAAAAAGAAATTCACAAATATTATGGTATTTCCATATGACTCAACAGGAAAGAAATACAATATAACACTTACCTCAGGCACATCTGTATAATCAAACATCCTGAAAACTACACTAGGCAGTGGATAAATTGTGTCTTCGTGATGTGATGGAGGAGTAACTTGGGGCAAAGTATGCTGTAAGGCTTCACAGAGAATATTATCAAATGCCAAATAGGGGCGAAGAATCTGCCTTTCAATCCATTTGTTATTCTTCAGATTTTTTATCTGAGCCCACAAGCAGTCCAAGTACTACAAATAAACAAAATGGAAGAAATACAGTTAATAATGGTTTACAATTCAGGCAGAAGGCACACAACTTCAAAGGACTGGGGCAAGTTGATCAAATCAACCACACTGACCCCGACAGAATTTGAACCTAGAAAGCAAAGAACCATAACAAATACTGCAAGGGCATTTTGTCTGAGGTGCTAGCGATTGTGCCATTCCACCACCCTAATAATAATAACAATCCTTTCTACTAGAGGCACAAGGCCTGGATTTTTGTGGGGAGGGGGAGAATTGATCACGTCAACCCCAGTATTTGACTGGTATTTAATTTATTGACCCTGAAAAAATGAAAGGCAAAGTCAACCTAGGTGGAATTTGAATTCAGAGCATAGTGACAGACAAAATATCGCTAAGCATTTCACCTGGCATGCTAACGATTCTACCAGCTCACCATCCTCCTAATAATAGTTTCAAATTTTGCCACAAAGGCAGCAATTTTAGGGGAGGGGATGAGTTGATTACATCAACCCCTGTTTTCGACTGGTACTTATTTTATCAATCATGAAAGGATGAAAGGCAAAGTCGACCTTGGCAGAACCTGAACTCAGAACAGAGCGACAAAATAGCACTCCACAGGCACGTATCCTTAATGTAATTCTCAAGGAGATTCAACATGACCCAGAGTGTAACAAGTTTGGCCCTTTGAAATACAGGTACTACTCATTTTTGCCAGCTGAGTGGACTGGAGCAACATGAAGTAAAATTTTGCTCAAGGACACAATGCATCGTCAGGAATTGAACTCACGACCTTATGATCATGAGCTGAATACCCTAACCACTAAGCCACATGCCTTCACTATTTGGGTTGAATATGGCCAGTTTAGATGCTAAAGCTCATCTCTCTGTTGACTCTCATTGAGGTTCAGGTTACACACTCAACATTCCTCTCCAAACACTACCAAAGTACATTTAATGCCCATAACTTCCTCCATACAAAGAGTAACACATTGTTGATAAATGGTAACAGTTCTTTGACTTCTTCCACTCATTCTTTAAACAAGCTATTCTCTCACTACATTTAATCTCATCACAAGGTACAAGTTTACTTATTTAACCAATAGTCAGCTGTCAGAATACTTCATGAACTTCATTTCATAGGTGCTCCTGTTGTTAACTACTTCCATGAGTTTACAAGTAAACTCCTGGTTCTCTATCGATCAGATAGAAATCCCACAGCATTAAAACTATTATAGTATGAAAATAAGGTTAGAATGGTGACAATAGTAGGGATGATGATGATTAGTTGAAAGCACTTTGGATTTGGGAAATAAAATTTACCTCTTCTTGTGGATGAGGAGTATCTTTGGACCAAACTTTCAGAGCAGCAACATGAGATTTTGATCTTTTACTGTACAAGAAAAACAAAAACAAACAAATATATATATATACATATATATTAGGGTGTACAAACAGGGCAAAAAAAAATACTCAGTACACACACACACACATGTATGTATATATAAATAGTCACCTGTGTATTATACTTAATATATATACATCATGAAATGCAAAATTACCGTGCTAGTCATTCAGAGATAATATTTTCTTATGGATGTGTTGTGTTTAAAATATACATTTATTTTGAGTTCTATTTATTATTTCTTTTCTATGTGTGCACATATCATCATCATCACCTCTCTCTCTCTCATATATATATACACACACACACTCAAACATTATAAATATAACTAAAAACACAAGTATAAATATTTTTCATTTTTAAACAGCAGAAGTTACAAGGAGGCTCATGAGACAAGAATTTGTTTGTGTGTATATATGTGTGTGCACGCATGTGCGTGCATAAACAAGTACTGATATTAGCTTATACAGTTCAATAAATATCAATTTTAAAGGTACAATGCAATGCTTCTCATAACTCAAAAAATATATATATACATACTGAAAGATATAGTGAGATTTGAAATTTTGTTAGAAATATAAAATAATAACCAGCCTGCCTATTTTTGCTCAGTGGCTTCAAGATTTAGTGTGCGATCACAAGCCTAGTAAGGGAATGCTAAAGTGAACTGATTATGATGAAAATTAAGTTGGTTTCTTAAACCAACTTAATTAAATCTTGAGGTGTGAAAAGTAGTTAATCATAATAGTCAAATCTCATTGTCGTATCTATCAAAAGAATATATCTCAGGATGCTCTAATTAGTACTTCTGGTGGGACTAGTGAAGTTTTGTTCACAATATACAGTAGATTATATGATAGCAGTGTAAGAAGTTGGATGTTGTATGGCAACAAAAATAAAGGATATATGATGGTTAAAGGAGAGTAAACTAAAACTGGTGCATTGAATGCACAAAACAAACTTGAAAAATGGTATTACAAGAAAACAGGAAAAAATTGTTGAGCTCTTAAATTGGAAATAAATTGCTAAATTCAAGCATTGCACTTTGTAGAATTGAAGACCATCACCTGGTAGTAACAGAAATAAAGCAAACTCACCTGATATAGTTCTCAATCACTAACAATAGCTTATCTAATTCAGTTTCTTTTTTCTCATACAATTCTCTTCCAACCTGAAGGCAAACAAAGAAAACATCAAATAAGGACTTGTGAAGGTTGTTATCTTTAATGCAAATTGTCTGAATTAATTGAATGTTTTCTACAAAAGAAAAACTTTTTATGAAATTAGAAGAGATATCTACAAACTGAACAAAGTAAAATTCTTACCCATGGTAGAGATGATAAAACTGCATAAACATAAAAGTCGGATCGCACCTGAAAGAAATAAATTGCAGTGTGTTACAAATATTTCAAGACATTTTCAAGTGATTTTCATTAATGTTTCTCTATTGCATTTTCAGTTTGTTCATTGCAATGATTTCCACAAACTGCTACTCTGAACTAAATGGGATGGTTTTTGTAAACTTACACAAGTAAATTTTTGTTTTGGTTAATTTAATTTTTTAATTTTAGGTGATGCATTTATTACTAAACATTTATGAGGAGCAAAACATACTGGCAAGTAAAGAGACTGAGGCAATGCAGGCAAGCAAGAAGACTAAATCATATGCTTGTTGTTAAGTGGTAGTTACCAGCAGGTTAGAAATGATAGCATAATCATCATCATCGTCAGTTAATTTAGTTGATTATAAACTTCTTATCAAACTTAAAAGAGATCTTCCTCTATACAGTTGTTCAAGGTAATTAAAAAAAAAACTGCTATCTTAAAAAGGAGCTACACATTGTATACTGTTGTTCTAAATATAGAATGACTGGGGTGGGGACATGGTTGCAACAATTGCACTTTAGATCATATTATATATGCATCTTTCTTTTTGTCTTTGTCCTCATGCCTGTATATTGCGCTAGTTTTGAATAATACTATTTGAAATCTATATATATACATCATCATCATCATCATTGTTTAATGTCAACTTTCCATGCTAGCATGGGTTGGACGATTTGACTGAGGACTGGCGAACCAGATGGCTACATCAGGCTCCAATCTGATCGGGCAGAATTTCTACAGCTGGATGTCCTTCCTAACGCCAACCACTCCAAGAGTGTAGTGGATGCTTTTACGTACCACCGGCACAAAGAGACGAAAATAAAAACAACAAAGAAAAATATATAAAAAGGTAAATCAACCTGAGGAATGTTATCTTCAAGAGTCACTTCGACAAAATTGTCAAACATAGACAACAACGATCCAGCCACAATTACATGGCAGTTGACCAGGTCACACAGAAAACGAACCTGAAAATAAAGATTAATAAACAATTAATCATTTCTTGCTCTAGGAGTTGATAAACTAAATGTGACTCATATACTTAGTTTTCATGATAATTAGCATATTTGATGGCATCAGGAATGATCTGACCTCTAAGTATCCCAATTTGCACTTAAAAATATGGTTTCAGATATTTTATTAGTGGCTTAGTAATATATAGATCTTGTTAGTCATTTTATAGCCTGCATTGTTTTTCTTTTAAAGTAAGAGAATAGGGAAACACTGTTAGTTTAGTATAAACCAACATTAAACCACAGTAGAGTTTAAATTGGCATATGAAAGATATAGCCATTGTCCAAAGATATATAATTATTGAGACTTGTTTCAGGGAAAAATAACATCCTTGATGCCAGGAAATATAGTAAGCAATACAGCAGAACAGAGTGTGTCACACCAAACCTTTTGGTCTATTTAGTCACATTACTTTATATTTTGAGTTCAATCAATTCTGCTTTTCATTCTTCCAAATATATGTACTATTGATATACTGAGATTAATTATTATTATTACACAAAAATTAAGAACTCCTTACCATAATCCTGGCACCTTCAAAATATCCTGCTTTCAGGCATTCTTTTAAATTTCGGACCAGCATTTCTACAAACTGTGAAAGCAATGAAAAATATTTAAGTCACTTAAGAAACTAAATGTCATTATAAGCTCAAAATATGTGAGATCCAAGAACGAAATTTTATATCAAATAGCAACAAGAATAATTAATGTTTCACAAATTACTTCAATCTAGGGACTACAAGAAAAGTAAAGTGTATAATAGACTGTCGCATCAAATGACAATACCAAATCATTATTATAATTATTATTTAATGTCTGTTTGCCATGCTGACACAGGTTGGCAGGATCCAGTGAGCTACAGACCTGCATCAAACTCCAATGTCAGCCTTGGCATGGCTTCTACAAATGGCTACTCTTCTTAATGCTGACCACTTCATAGAGTATACTGGATGCTTTTTTTTCATGCCACTGGCACTTGTGAGGTTGCCAAAGTAACTTGAAAGAAGGAGAAAGGCTCCTCAACTAAGTGTGTGGTAGGGAGGAGTATTTGAGAGGGGGAGGTGGCTATATGACAGGTGGTGAAAGGCTAAAGTATGATAGAGGAGCAAGTACCATTTTCTTGCTATAAAGAAGATATGTGGGGCTACTCAAAACTATATAAGGGTGAGAGTAACTGGGGAAAAGATAAAGATGGTAGCGAAGAGATATTAGAGCATATCCTTAACCCTTTAGTGTTTGCATTATTCTGCCAAATTCAATGCTTTTTTATCCACAATGTTTTGAACTAATCATGTATTATCTTGTAGCTATGAGATCTTGATGAGGTAGCTGTTAATTTTTAAAACGATATTGTAGGGTTGGTGTGAGAGACCAGATCTGGCCAGTTTGAACATAGAATAGGCAGAATACTTTTGGCCGGATATGGCCGGTTTAAATGCTAAAGGGTTAAGGCACAAGGTGAGCATAGAACATAAGAAGGGATGAAGACAGTGAATTGGTGGAGTATTTCTAAATTAATTATATTGTCCAATTATACAACAGTAGTCATGACGGACATTTAAAACAGCTTTAGCTTAACTTCAACTTTGAGATATTGTACACTAACAATTGTCAAAAACTTTTATGATACATCTATAATCTATATAATGACATCATTCCAGTGACCTGACTGCAGATGTATAACCTCTATGTTTTGCCCACTAAAACGTTTAGACAATTTATAAGATATAATATTCGCAAAATAAAATATAATATGAAGTATATGTTAAAAATAAGCTGAAGTAGGGGAAAGGATGAGGGGGACTCTTTAGTCCTACAGTAGACAATCATTCTAGTGATGGTGGTACAATAAAATGAACTCAGTTACAGCATTTGACTAAAAAAAACCTTAAATTACAGTGATAAATATGACTGGTTTTCTCAGTTCCTGTGAATTATAGATGCTGAAAAGCTGTCACAAAGTCACAAGACCTAAAGAATTCATGCCAGCATAGGAAAACAGACGTAAATTCACATTGTTTTCGTTTCAATACAATTTCAAAGCAAGTTACTAGCCAAACAAGTGCAACTCCACAATTACATTAACAGAATCTCATTAAAAAAAAAAGAAGCAAAAGCAAGATTAAAGGGTCATTTAAAGCAATTGCCAACAGCTTTTTCATTCTTCAAATATATTTATTAAATCCTAAATATATTAATAACATCAAAATGAATTTACAATATGACATAGTGGCAGACCAAAGAAAAATAAAAACACTAAGAAAATAAAGCCGTTTATTCTTTTCTTATTTTCCACACAGACTATGACTGATATAATTTTATCATATATACTATAGATGATGATGATGAACATAAATACCTCGCCCCCGCAGTTATAGTTCTTGGCATTCAACAATCCCACCAAAGTTGTATAAACAGTTAACTTCTCAGGTAATCGAACAACACTGAAAGTGAAAAAACAAAAAAAAATGTTATGTAAATTCTGCACTGGAACTTCAGTTGAAAAAATTACAATTTCTATTTTAACCACCATATTTCTCTCATGGCAGAGCTGGGTTAAGTACCAGGTTTAACAAACATAGCAGCAAGAGGTAGGATGTGCTCAAATTTAAGGATATGCAAATTTTTCTTTTTTGTCAGGAGGGAAGGCAGTTCCCATGATGCTTTACATTGCCACAGAGACTGAAAGGAGAGAAAGAAGAATGTGTCCTCAAAACAGAGACCTGATTTGAATGCTTGCAACAGAGTGGACTCTGTTAAAGGCATTCAATGTGTGAGGTGTACACATATTTTTAATCTTTTACTTGTTTCAGTCATTGGACTGCAATCAAGCCAAGGCACTGCTTTCAAAGGTTTTAGGTAAATCGAACCATTACTTATTTTCAAGTCTGGTATTCTATTTGTTCTTTTTGCTGAACTGCTAAGTTATGGGGACATCAAACCAACACTGGTTGTCAAGCAGTGGGATTAGTATGAGGGACAATCTAGGTTTTGATTGCTTTTTCTCTCCTCTCTTTTAAATTAGTTATTTCTAAAAAAATTTTATACAAACAGGATTGAGCAAAGTGGGGGGAAAAACACAATATCTATATTAAGATTAGAACTTATGATCTTGTGATTAGTAGTCAAACACAATAACCTTATAACTATTCATTTGTTCAAATTTATTAGCTTTTCCATGCTAACATAGGTTGGACATTGTATCTCACTAAAAACTTCAGAAAATAACTAACATCACAAATTTTCATTGCATACAAATCAAAAGCTTCATTATTTTATGTAAATAAAACCATTATATCTGATGATAATAAATCAATATCAAAATAATCATTTATAAAATTTGAAAATAAGACCAAATTATTATCAAGAAAATTTAGGCAATGAAATAACTGACCATTCACATAATATTTTCAGAATTTTATGCTTGTAATTTGGTAGATCAGTTTCAAGTACATTAGCAAGTCCTTCAAGGTTACTCTCCAATGATGAGGTGCTCTGAATTGAAAATATAAGTAAAACATTTTGTAGAAACACACTGGAAACCTAAAGAAATACATACTATAATTACAGTCTTTTATTTGTTTATATATCACTTTAAAATTGATATAAAATGATGATGAACTAAAGAGAATGTGCTATTAAATATGGGAAATATTACAAAGCATTTTGCCCAACACTAACAATTTCACTAATTTTTATAATAATCCTTTCTATAGGCACAAGGCCTGAAATTTCGGGGGAGGGGACCAGTCAATTATATTGACCCCCAGTGTTTCACTGGTACTTAATTTATCAAACCTGAATGAAAGGCAAAGTTGATCTCGGAAGAATTTGAATTCAGAACATAAAGATGGATGAAACACCCCTAAGCATTTTGCCCGGCATGCTAATGATTCTATCAGCTCACCATTTCACTAATCTTTATAATAATGATTGTTAAATTTGCCAGTTTGTTGCGTAACTTTCAGTTTGGTTCGCAACTCTCCCATTAAATTTTTAAATCGGTTAAAGCCTAATATGTATTTTGATCTACTAAATGTTTTTTTTTTTTTATTTCAATACTGTTTTGCCATCTTTTAATTCTTTCTTGAATATACATGTTTTTCAAAAACAAAAAAAAAGGATTACTCATTATAGGCATAAAACAACAGGTCATGCACCAGTCTAACAATAATGAAGATTTCTTATATATGCATAAGGCCTAAAATTTGAAATGGATATAATTGATTATATCTGCCTTCATACTTGACTGGTATTTTATTTCATAATCCTTGGATGGAAGAAAGGTGAAGCTGACTTCAGTAAGACTAAACTAAGAATATAAAGCAATGTAATGAAACACTACAGGGTCTTTGGTCTTGGTACTCTACCAATTCTTGGAAAATATAATTTGTAAAAGAATTTTAATTCTTCAGTAATATTTCTGAGAAAAAAATTTCTCTCACTGAAATACATGTGACCTACACAGAGGTTTGTTTGAATGCAAAGTATTTGGGTGCTTTTGTTTTGACAGGTGTGAAGTGCTGTTAGACAAACTAGAAGAGTTTACTTGTGTACAACAAAACTGTGTGCTATACAGACATACCTTTTCTCCAACCCTGGTAATCAAAGATTCCAACCGTTCTTCAATATCCAGAAAGTCATTTGTCCTCCTCCGCTTCCTCGAACGAGCTGTAATTATATTGAGACAATAAATAGTAGTAACATAATAGAAATAATAAAAATCCTACATTTTGTTAAATTTTCTTATTTCTATTTTGATACGTAAATTTTGCTATACTAACAAGAAAAAAAAAGGATGGATGGTCACAGGTGGAATGTCTTTCATCATAAGGTTTGCTTGCTGAAAGCTGATGGGGAGCTAGAACAATATCATTATTCAATGTGCATGTCCCTTCCAGACGTCAAGTTGGAGAAATTCAGTTAATCTCTGTGACTGCAAAAAATTGCCCTTATTAAAACAGGTTCCTAGTAGAGGGAATTATTTGCAGGTTCAATCGACCTGTTAGAAATAGCAGCCAAATCTCTCACAGTTAACAATCATCATCATCATCGTTTAACGTCCGCTTTCCATGCTAGAATGGGTTGGACGATTCGACTGAGGGCTGGTGAACCAGATGGCTGCACCAGGCTCCAATCTGATTTGGCAGTTTCTACAGCTGGATGCCCTTCCTAACACCAACCACTCCGAGAGTGTAATGAGTGCTTTTACATGCCACTGGCATGAGGGCCAGTCAGGCGGTACTGGCAACGGCCACTGGGGAAAAAACAAACAGAAAACAATGATCATGACCAGAATACTTTTGATCATAAATCTGCAAGGGTGGGTGGGTGGGATAAACAATAATAACAACCAGCAGAGCAGCCGATAACCCAAGGAGTTCTAGTTGACCTTTCTTGTCTTTTTTTCCTAAACATGGCATATTTAGGACATTATTATTCAATATGCTCTTGCCATTTATATATAACGCAGAGTAAGGTGATATTTGGCTGTTATTTCCAGCAATTCATCTGATCATTAAGAAATATATGCTCATTTGTTTGTCAACTTTGATGACCATTTACTGAAAACCCAAATCCTTTCAGTAAATATAATGATATTGTGATTCCACTTCTCAAATTAGCACAGTTTATCAAAGACCCTGCCATCTAATGTCTAACATTGACACACGTCTAAAAACTAGCAGAAAGTTACAATGCAATTATTATTTAGCATATGATAATTACATATGGCTTGCATGAGAATGGAATCATCATTTTTTTAAATGTCTGCTTTTCCATGCTTGTATGGGTCAGACGGAACTTATTAAGGCAGGTATTCTACAACCTGATGTCCTCCCTGTCAATAACATTTCTTTCCAACCAAGGTAATATTTCTCTATGGTCAGACATTTTGCAGAATATTAGAAATAAATGATATTCATTTACAATGTTATGTAACAAAACGACAAGGAGACACAAACATACACACACACGACAGACTTCTTTCAGTTTCCATCTACTGAATCCACTCACAAGTGGTCAGCCTTAGGCTATAGTAGAAGACACTTGCTAATGGTACCATGTAGAGGGACTGAACTGGAAACCATGTGGTTGAGAAGTAAACTTCTTGACCACATAGCCACACCTGCATCTAGTGTTGTAACAAGTCAAAACAACGTTTACTTAAGTGAAGGCTTTTTTTTTAATCATTGGTTTAGTCAGGGTAGCAATGGCAGTGTCCATAGCTATTTTCAGTACATCATGATTAGCAAGAGGAAGGAAGAAAATTATCCTCAGACCAGACACTTAGCCCAGATATTTACACCAAGCTAAAGGCACCCAATGGGTAGGTGGTGTTAAACTCAGAGACAGATTAAAATTTTTGCCCCAAAAAAGGAATGGACAAAGTGGTTTCCAAACACTTTCTCTCAACTAAATTTCACTTACAAGGCTTTGGTTGAGCCAAGACTATAACAGAAGGCATTTACTCAAGATGTCATACTGAAATAAGATCAAACCTCTAACTATATTGCTGCAAAGCAAACATCTTGACCAAAATAACCATGTTAAAACAGCCACTGCAGCGAATTATAATTAAAAATGGAATCAGTAAAAACAAATAAAAAAAAAAGATCATATTTTCTTTAACTCATTCGTGACTATTTTTTTAATGTTTTGCAAAATTCTTGATGTGAAATTGTATGTTGAAACAGGTATTGTTATATTGGGAGATGGTCAGTTTTTGTCAATTAAACATGCACTGTTTATTTGATCTTCACTTTATTATTATTAGTTTGTCACACATTCTGTGACCTTTTCAGTGACTTTCTGTCCCACATGTCTCCCCTTCTCACTGGTCCTCTCTCTGACAAACTAATAATAATAATAATAATAATAATAATAATAATAATAATCCTTTCTACTATAGGCACAAGGCTTGAAATTTTGTGAAAGGGGACTATACATTAACCCCAATGTTTCACTGGTACTTAATTTATCGACCCTGAAAGGATGAAAAGCAAAATCGACCTCAGCAGAATTTGAACTTAGAACACAATGACGGGCGAAATACCACTAAGCATTTCAGCCAGCATGCTAACGATTCTACCAGCTCGCCATCTTAATAATAATAATATGGTTCTCATGGCTTTTGATCTTAACTGACTGGAAGTGTTATCATGTAAATGTTTTGTCTTTGTATAAAAGATGGGCTACAGTAAATACTACAGATATGCTTGTCAATTGTTTGATCTCAACCAGTTGAGCATGTCCCTTAGTAGCTGATGATATGTGCATCTTGATCACGAGCAGAAGTAGAGGAGAAGTATCATAACCATGTGTTGAGAGGAATTCTTTGAGGTTTGAATAATTTACCTCTGGAAAACACGGGTATTTCATTCATCATCCTTAAACAAACCTTATTCAGGGACTTTTTGAGGGGGATGGGCTACTCAACCTGAAGAAAATTCTAACTGGACCCCACCTGCAAGGTCATGCGCTGTTTATCTTGATATGAGATCACCATGTCGCACACATATGGTTGTGATGCATGTGCCTGGTGTACCCTTATCAGGTGGGTAGTCATGATGGATATAATGGGCTTCATATATTTGCACCCCAGTGTCACTTTAATGGCATGTGCTGATCTCTCACTCAATAATAATAATAATAAAAGTAAAGATCAAATAAATATGTACTTTACAAACCAGTTACAGATAGTGAAATAAGTGCTAGCAAACACATTATAGCGAATACAATAACTTTAATCGATGGCGATTATATTTCGTATCTAGGAGAGGCAAACATTGTTGAACAGCGTTTAAATAAATCAAACGAAGACAAGGGCAACAACTCGAGGAATGACATTTTTAAAGGAATGACGCACCAGAGTCCAATTAAAATTGGAAATAGACAATGTGATGACGGTGGTAGAAAAGTCTGATAGGTTGTGAATGAGAGAACAGAATGAAAATATTTAAGGTTTCTTTCAGGTTAGAAGTCTCGTGAGGAATACTTCATAGGTTGTCTTGGAAATACGAGTTCGGTATTGAAAACGGTAAACAGCAATCCCGACCTCAAATATTACATTTTATTTCACTAGGAACAAAAGCCCAATATTTTATGGGCAAACGAACATAGGGAATTGTTGCACATATGCAGAAAAGCCACGAAAATCGAAGTCGAATGCATTTAACTTCTGTGTTATAGTGATGTGGATTAAGTAGAAGGGTTACAAGTCAAAGTACTAATTCATGGATATTCATGGATTATATCAAACTTAGACCTAATTGAGCTGACACCATTTTCCAGACATCTGGAACAGCTTCTTGCTAGGTATTCTTTCTCTTTATAAGACGGTGGGAAGTATTTTGAGTAAAGGTTTGTTTGGTTGCTATTTCTAACAGGTCGAACGACCAGCTAGATGCGTCCTCGTTGGTCCAGATTAATATATAGTGTGAATTATTGGTGAACAATAAGTCAAAACTAGGATAAATATTGGTAACTTACAATAACAGAAATAGAACCGGAATTTTAGAGACAAAAGCAAGATTTTTTTAATGTTTTTCTATGAAAAAGACATTGATTGATTTATTATGCAGGTAGAAAGTATCAGAATTATAAGGGAGGTAAAACAACAGTGAGCTTTATGTTTTCTTAGTCAAGAACATATGTGACATACAAAAATAAAAATGGGTTTCTGTAAGAGATCGGTCGAAAGAAGGACAGAGACCCGGCAGATTACCCTTAGTCTAAGACATGCCATAAAGTAAGAAATTTATAAGGGAGAAGAATCAGAAGCATGCTTTTCTTGAAGACAATGGGGACGCATCAGTGAATTGGCGTCAATATATCAACTGAAATCGGTTCACAAGGTGGCGTCTGGCTTTATTAAAGAAACTTAATAAGGCAGAAAGATCGGTTCTTTTTTCTTTTTTGTAGGAACTGATAAAGCTGACTGGTTCGATCCAAGTGTATTTCGGTAAAGTGGGATCTGAACAAGGAACCGAGAAGGAGACAAACATAACTGAATCCAACAACGATGCATTCACTTGCTCACTCTGTCGTCACAAGAATCTCGACCTCAAATATTACATTTCACGAAGAACAAAGGCCCAATATTTTAAGGGTAAACGAATTATAAGGGTCGTGACGCTCATGTTATCCCGCCTGACAGTTTTAAAGCAATTATCAAGTTATGTTGTGGTTTCATATAATATCCTTGTTCAGTTATATTATTCTTTTTGAATTGAGACGTTGGTTAAGATGTCAATGTGTATATAACAGACATAAAAAGTATACACCGTATACATATACACAATACTACGCAATAAACATAAAGAGATACAAGAAAATATACGATTACTTAGAACGGTAGGATCCAAGTTTTACAGACACCAAGATAGAAACGAGTTAATAACTAAAACATCGGAACCAAAACAATTTGCAATTTACAAAGGTAAATGGTGAAAACATGAAATACTGAATAACGGTTAGCAAACAGATTGTAATTTTAAAAAGCGGAATGAAATTAATAATTATGTTTTTGAAACATTGGATTCATAAAGGCAAATATTTATTTATTAGACGATGCTGAATATAGAAATTAAATTAAAATTAACAGAGAAAATGACGTTAGAGCAAAAACAAGGGTGTTTGCTGAGCCGGTAAGTCAACTGGAGTCGAGGACTTTGCGACGAGTTTACTGTGTAAATATAATAACTGATACGATTCATACTACTTAGATATCAGTTATGTTATTGAGCTATAATAAAAAAGCAGAATTTAACTTACTGTCTTCATCGTCACTGAAGGAACCACGTCTTCGCCTCGACATAGTTGCACACGTTTTGCTTTCAAATTTGTTCGACGGAATCTGTACAACTGCGCATGCGTTAAACTGCTTTAATTCTTGGTTCAGCTTCCAAAAGCGAACTCTCCACAGTTTCTGAAAACGACTGAAAGTATTTGGTAGTTTGGTAGCAAATAATTGGAATTAATTTCTCAATTTGGTTTACTAATTCGGCTCTTAAAATTGTTTTCCTATTTTTTTCCTAGTAGAGAAATCAGCTTTCTATTAACTGATGAGTTGTAAGGTTATTTTTTCTATAAGTTATGTGTGTGGTGGAGTCGGGGAGGGAACAATCTTTTTGGAGCCATACGTTTTCAAAACACCCTTGACCGCCCGCAAAAATTTAAAGCAATACGACAAATTGGAGGCGCTAAAGCAAAACAATCTACAATAGCCGACTGAAGTGTGATGGCGTTACGTTCACGTATTTTTATTTAGTACCAATGAATTAGCCAGTATCGACGAGACAGTTATAGATTTCTTGTGGAGAATTATACAACATAGGCGCAGGGGTAGCTGTGTGATAAGAACCACACGATTCCGGGTTCAGTCCCATTGCGTGGCCCCTTGGGCAAGCGTCTTCTGTTATAGCCTCCGGCCGATCAAAGCCTTGTGAGTGGATTCGGTAAACGGAAACTGAAAGAAACCCGCCGTATATATATGTTTGTGTGTCTGTGTTTGTCCCCCCACCATCGCTTGACAAACGATGTTGGTGTGTTTGCGTCCCTGTAACTTAGCGGTTCGGCAAAAGAGACCGATAGCATAAGTACCGGGCTTACAAAGAATAAGTCCTGGGGTCGATTTGTTCCACTAAAGGCGGTGCTCCAGCCTCGTCGCAGTCAAAAGACTGAAACAAGTAGAAGAGTTTGAGATATGTGAAACAACCCTAAAACAAGGAGACCTATTCAGGGTAAATATCCGTTCAATCCTTGAGTCAGTAGGATTGCCTGGGAATGGTAGGAAGATGCCACATATGTAAAATTACTGTTAGCAACTCTTTCGCTCCATCACCTCCTTAATGCTACAGTTGAGATGGTGTTGTAAAGTAAGTCTCCCCTGGTTATTACTGTCTTCAAGTCTTAAGACTATTAATGCCAGTTATTTTGAGATCTCTGCGTATAAGTAACTGAGATCACAACATTACCCCTGAACAGGATGCCAGTCCATTGCCAAGTTACTCATTTACAACTAAGTGGATGAGAGAAATGTCAAATGAAGCGTTTTACTCAAGAACACAATGCACTGTGTGAATGCAACATCCTAACCCACTTGGCCGCCACGCGCCTTCACCAATCTGGATTTACAGTATCCCTAACGAACAAGCCATAGAAATAACATGTCTGCAAATTACAGTTTTCAACCGGTAGCTATTCAGACGTTTGTAGAAGTTGAACTGCTGATGAGATTTTTGACTTTGTTAGAGTCTCATTTCACTGAAATATCAGATGATTCTCAGCATGGTGCTTGGCTATTCCAGTACCTTACCTTTGCAATCATCCAGTTAACATAAAACCAACTGACTGACTAACAACTACATTTGTCCAAATGCTTTGCGTAACACTGTTATTTCACTGAAAATTATAGCTATGAAGAGATTGAAAAGAAAGAGGCAACACATGTATGTTTGGACCTTCAATCACTCCACAAGCTACGGAGAAAACAAAGTACCACACATCATGGAATCATGAGCAATGCCCAAATCTATTTTAAAACAAAAGATGTGTACATGTATACACACACACACATACAAGTAACTGAGTGTGTATGAATGTTTACAGTTTACAATGAACTACACTACAGATTGTGACAGTTCATAACTGAGCTACAAGCAACGATGTTGCTGTTTGTGGCCGGAATGCAACTGGTAACTTTTCCTGTCAACAAATTGCTGCTAGCTCAATGCTTTTAAATTCCTCTAGTTGGGGATTTGAATGTCTCTTCAATATCTTTATTTAACCTAATATGTGTTCATTAACATGGCTGGAGATGGTTAGAGTGTCATTCTTATGTAAACTAAATAAAGAAGAATACCCTTTTTAAAGAATCCAAGTTGAATAGCCCAGTGAAATCACATAAATGATCCCATGTTCACATTGGAGGTACCCTCTGGATTTGGCTTTTTTTTTCTTACCCAGGCTGCATCCTTATCAAAGAGTAGGGTTTTCTTGGTATAGTATATGAAGGCGCATGACTCAGTGTTGGGCTCACAATCATGAGGTAGTGAGTTTGATTCCTGGACCAGGCTGTGTGTTGTGTTCTTGAGCAAGACACTTTATTTCACATTGCTCCAGTTCACTCAGCTGTAGAAATGAGTTGTGATGTAACTAGTGCGAAGCTGTATTGGCCTTTACCTTTCCCTTGGATAACATCAGTGGCATGGAGAGGAGAGGCTAGTATGCATGGGCAACTACTGGTCTTCCATAAAACAACTGTGCCTGGACTTGTACTTTGGAGGGTAACTTTCTAGGTGCAATCCCACAGTCATTCTTGATCAAAGGGGGTCTTTACCCAATTTATATGATATCTAAGTCTTCATTGCTTATAAAAGTATAAAGCTCAGCAAAGGTGAGCAAACCTTTCACAATATCAAACTGTATGCTTCTGTTTTTATTTCATATATTCTTGAACCAAGAGATAACCTTACAGGTGTTATTCCATTGGATGTAGTTGGAGGCTTTCTGAATGCTAATGTTGAAATTCTTATGATTTGACAAGGTTTCTTAACCTTTTAGCATTTAGATTATTTTGTCAAATGTAATGCTTTTGAATTAATCATGCATTATCTCAAAGCTCCAGGGTTTCAATGCTGTGACAGTTTATTACTAGAATGACATTGTAGGTAAGGTATGAAAGGCTGGATCTAACCAGTATGAACATAAAACAGGCAAAATATATTGGCCAGATATGGTTGGTTTAAATGCTAAAGGGTTCACCTACATTTCTGGTTGAATATCTTGTGAGTGAAACTGGTAGACAAAAATTGCAAGGAAGACAATCATATATTGACATTTTGGTGAGCAAATTTTACTCCATAAGATATTGATTGACCCAGGGCTATATAGAAGATACTTACAAGTGAGACTGGACTCTAAATTATGAACTTGCAAAGCAAACTTAACCACACAGTCATGCCTATGCCTTCTGTTAACCACATGCACACATACACAACAGAACTGATATCCTGAAGAGGTTTTTATCTTGCAAGTTTATTTGGTGAATCTGTTAGTGCTGGTACCACATAAAAAGCATCAGTGCTGGTGCCATGTAAAAAGCACTGGTGCTGGTGCCACATAAAAAGTACTGGTGATGAAGCCATGTAAAAAGTGCTGGTGTTAGTGCCACAGTCATAGAAACTATGTCAAACTAGACAATGGAGCCTGGTACAGACTCTGACCTTACCAGCTCCAGCCAAACTGTCCAACCCATGCCATGATGGAAAATGGATGTTAAATGATGATTATATATATATATATATATATATATATATATATATATATATAATTATATGTATTTCTTCTATCTTAATGAATAAAATTCTTCGGATAGAATAAATGGGTTAATAGAAACCAATGTAGCAAAGAACACAAAATAACTTTGGTGTTGTTCCTGTTTTTAAGGCAGGAACTCCTTGAAATTTTGGGTATTTGAGTATATTTAAAAATTTAAGGAATGGAGAAAACGCATTTTATAATTGCATACTTTATTCCTACATATGTTTCAAAGGATTACAACCTATGTGATCCATAGGGATCTGTGATATTAAAATTGTAACCTTCTCATCAGGGAAAGCATGGGAATCATCTTAAACGTAAGGCATTATGACCGTTTAAGATGATTCCCATGCTTTCCCTGATGAGAAGGTTACAATTTCAATATCACAGATCCCTATGGATCACATAGGTTGTAATCCTTTGAAACATATGTAGGAATAAAGTATGCAATTATAACATGCGTTTTCTCCATTCCTTAAATTTTTATATATATATATATATATATATATATATATATATATATGCTGAATAGGTAAAAATAAGAATAGTGTATAGTATTACACTAAATAAGTTTCAAAATTTAAACAGAAATACAATACAAATGCAAAATTCACACTTGAAATGAAATGGAACATTGCTTGATCCTCATTAGTTATCATATATTTATGTTGAGAAACTTTCTACGTCCATCTTTTCTCCATTCTTTCTTTCGTATGTAGCCATCTCCTACTACCACCACTGTATTGAATCTCTTTTTACATCTTCTATCTCTTCCTGTTCGTCATTGAAAGCTTGGCCACATCTAGGCTCTCTATCACCAGCTTTCTCATTCTTTTTAACTTCTTTTCTGTCTTCTACCACTTTACAGTGAAATCATTTTACCTTCTTCCTGTCTCTCTTTTTTTTTTTTTTTTTTTTTTGCCTATTTCTCTCTTCCATCACGTTTTCTTCCTCTGTATCTCTGTAACTCAGTTAAAATGGCTCATTTTCTCTCATCTTGTCCCTTTTTCAATTTCTGTCTTCCCTTTTCTTATTGATTTCCATCTCTCCTATTTCCTCAGTGAACTATTTTTTTCAGTTTCGCTTACCTTTCCTTTCAGTTTACATTTTCATGTCTAGTCCTTCAGTACTTCCATTCGCATCTTTTACCATGCAATTTCATTTTTATTTATGTGTAGTGAATCACTCATAAAGCAAAAAGAAAAAAACAATTATTTTTTAAAATCATGCCCATAAAATTTAACTTTCCACTTAAATTAATTAAAATTAGCTGTTATATTTCAGATGATGTATCTTAGCAGTAGCAACATATGGAAATCAAATTTTGTGGGGGCAAGTTCAAAATTAAGGTCATGACCTTTTATAAAGGTCATTACCCTTTTATAAGTGAGTTGCTACTAATGATTCTGCAATCATTTTGGAACCCCACAAATTAGATAAAATTCTTCAAAATCTGCTTCATGTGTGACTTTATATGCCCATCCCTTCATGGTTTGAAAGAATTTGTTCATTCACATTAAAGCTAAACTGTTCTCAGCATTTTGCAGTGGATATTTGCTTAGATGAAATCTGAGATTAAGGGTAGACTCTTGTATTTGTGAAATGCATACAAAAGCCTATGGAAATGGAATTATATCAGATGGATTGGTCTCATGTAGTTTACTGTAAAACACCATGTATAATTTTGCTTTTCTTTTCCTTGTTTCAGTCATTGGACTGTGGCCATGCTGGGGCACCACCTTGAAGGGTTTGACCGAACAAATTGACCTCAGTACTTACTTTTTTTTTAAATCTGCAACTGCCAGTTGTCAAGCTGTGTGAAAACAAACACAATGATCTGCACACACATAGAATAAAAAGCAAAAGTTTCAAATAACTCAGAGTTTAATTATGTTCATTCAACAGCTGTTTCTTTAACAATAAACATCCTTAATTCCATCGTTAAGTTACATAACTAATATATTTAAATTATGAACCATTTGGGAAATTTATGCTTTACAGCTTTTTATTCTAAATATGCTGTTCTAAAAGATTGTTTTAGCTGATTATGTATATACATGCAATTTTTTTCCACCTGAATTTACTGCAATGACATATTAACTGAATTCTTTATTACAGTGGATATATCTTTTGATGTTTGTATATCAATTCTCTCTCTTTCTCTCTCTCTCTCTCTCTCTATATATATATATATATATATATATATACATATCCCTCTCTCTCTCTTTCGGAGAGAGGCACAAGCATATACACAGACATATACACACACGGCAGTAACTTCCGCCTACCAAATTCAATTACAAAGCTTCGGTCGGCTCGGGACTATAGCAGAAGACACTTGCCCAAAGTGCCACGTGGTGGGACTGAACCTGAAGCCATGTAGCTGGGAAGCAAGCTTCCTAACCACACAGCCATGCCTGCACTTATATATACATTGGACACTAAACTCGGCCTGCAAAGACCTGTTGGGGCAAGCGAAATCGTGATGGCACCTGTGCCCAGCATCGCCTTCTTGCGTTGCCAGTGCCACTGGACTGGCTCCTGTGCAGGTGGCACGTAAAATACACCATTTTGAGTGTGGCCATTGCCAGTAGCGCCTGACTGGCCTTCGTGCCAGTGGAACATAAAAGCACCCACTACACTCTCGGAGTGGTTGGCGTTAGGAAGGGCATCCAGCTGTAGAAACTCTGCCAAATCAGATTGGAGCCTGGTGTAGCCATCTGGTTCACCAGCCCTCAGTCAAATCATCCAACCCATGCTAGCATGGAAAGCGGACGTTAAACGATGATGATGATGATGATACACACACATACAAGGGGGTGCTGAGAAGTTCTTGGCTTTAAGGGTACCGCAAAAGGCCTGGTTGGAGGCCTAACCTTCCAAGTTCTTTTCCAGGACTTAGGAAAGCTGAGGAGCTGCTACAATCATCATCATCATCATCATCATCGTTTAACGTCTGCCTTCCATGCTAGCATGGGTTGGACGATTTGACTGAGGACTGGTGAAACCGGATGGCAACACCAGGCTCCAATCTAATTTGGCAGAGTTTCTACAGCTGGATGCCCTTCCTAACGCCAACCACTCAGAGAGTGTAGTGGGTGCTTTTACGTGTCACCCGCACGAAAACGGCCACGCTCGAAATGGTATCTTTTATGTGCCACCCGCACATGAGCCAGTCCAGGGGCACTGGCAATGATCCCGCTCGAAAGATTTCATGTGTCGCCCGCACATGAGCCAGTCCGGGGGGGGGGGGGCACTGGCAAACGATCCTGCTCGAAAAAGCCTCATGTGTCACCCGCACCAGAGCCAGTCCAGGGACACTGGCAATGATCCTGCTCGAAAGACCCCATGTGTCGCCCACACACGAGCCAGCCCGGGGCACCAGCAACGACCTCGCTCGAAAAACCTCATGTGTCACCCGCAAGCCGGCCCAGGGGCACCGGCAACGATCCCGCTCGAAAGATATCATGTGTCGCCCGCACTTGAGCCAGTCTGGGGGCACTGGCAAACGATCCCGCTCGAAAGATATCATGTGTCGCCCACACATGAGCCAGTCCAGGGGCACTGGCAACGATCCCGCTCGAAAGATTTCATATGTCGCCCGTACATGAGCCAGTCCGGGGGGCACTGGCAAACGATCCCGCTCGAAACACCTCATGCGCCACCCGCACAAGAGCCAGCCCAGGGGCACTGGCAACGAACTCGCCCGAAAGATATCATGTGCATTAAGTGTGTGAAACTGGGAGGGGAATATGTTAAATAAAATCATAATTAATTGATCCTCCTGTGTTTTCTTTTACCTAAAGCCAGGAACTTTTCAGCATACCCTTGTATATATGTATGCGTGTAAGTGTGAAGGCATATGGCCTAGTGGTTAGGCTATTTATTGCTAGATCATGGGTTCAATTCCTGGACCAGGAAGTTTTGTGTTCTTGAACAAAACATTTTATTTCATGTTATGCCAGTTCCCCTTCCAATCAAGTGGGAGAATGCGGGCCTGCTTGACGAGCCAGTGGGGTGGTATCATTTGAAGGTGAAAACAATGTAAATCACATTGTGACAAATGATGTCTAACAACATCTGATAGTCTGGTCAGTCATGTGATCACATGACATATATGATGAGCTTCTACTCAGTTTTTGTCAACCAAATTCACTCATAATGTATTAACTTGCTTGGGGCTACAGTAGAAGGACTGAACCTGAAACCACACAACCATGCCTGCACCTTACACTCTTTTTCCATTTCAAAATCAAGATTAAAATTAGGGTGGAGTATAATGGGTTCAAATTTTGGCACAGGGCCAGTAATTTTGGGTGTGTGTATGTGTGTGTGTGAGGGGGGGGGGGGTGAGCCTACATTGACTCTAGTGGTCAACTGGTACTTATTTTATTGACCTTAGCTGCATTTGAACTAGAATATAAAGAGCTGGAAGAAATGCTGTTGAGCATTTTGTCTGATGTGCTAACAATTTTGTCTGATGTGCTAACAATTTTGCCAGCTCGATACCTTATATAATATTCAGATGTATTTTCGCCTTACATGTTTATGTAATAAGGATTTCTTATTTACTTAGATTATTTTTGATTTGATCAATATCTTATATATAAAAAGATAAAAACTAATATATTAGATTATCCACTTTTGTAACAGTTGTGCAACAATGCATGTTATATATGGGATTTTAAAGGTTTTAAGAAAATTTTGACCCCCAAAACTGGGATATGTATTACACATAATCATCATAGTAGTTATGTGAATAAGTGGCTAATAATTTAATTAAAATTACTCATGTAATGAAAATAACATTCATTTTACTGATTAATTTCTGATTAATTACTGATTAATTTCTGTAAAAAGGAAAAAAAATGGGGTGTATCTCAGCAATTGAAATTTATTATGGAGTGTGTTGTAATCCTCTGTCAGAGTTATAACGCCCACTCCTGTATAGCAGTATAGTTAGTTAGACAAGTAAAGACATGACTATGTAATGACCGACACTACAACACAGTATTTATAATGACTAACACATACCATTCATGTAGGAGGGGTGTTCCATTATTACTATATCATCTCCCTTTTAAGTTTTTCTTTTTTCTTAGGGAGTGTAATCTTACCTCTTTTATTAGCAATGAATTTTTCGTCACCCTACCTCCCTTTTTTGAGTTTTTTTTTCATACAGCTACACATTTAATATTTTTTTCATTTAGCATCCACTTCCAGGAACTCCAGACATTTTCTTTTTCTTTCACTTGTGCGTCTGGGTTCAATTATTTGTAGTGGTGTTGGTACTGGAAAAGTATCATATAACCACTCCATTGAGTTCTTCCATTCTCTTGGGTTCGCTCTCAACAAATCTTTTTTTTAGTTGGTTTATGTGTCTCTTGTATAACTCATTCTTTCCTTTTATCAAGTATAGCATTTTTCCTATACATTTGGTAATCATGCCATCTTCCCAACTTTGTTTTCTGTTCTTATATGCCCTAACAAATACATTTTCACCAATTTTGAAATATCTTGCTGTCTTATCCATTGCAATTTTTCTTTTCTTACCAGGTAGTAATTTGTCAAAAGACTGATTTTATTTTCCTAGCAAACACCAGCTCAATTGGTGACATACCTGCTGGTGTGTTTGGATTTGGTGTCACACAGTATACTCTTAAGAATTGATGCAGAGCTATCTGTGATTTCCTTAGGGCTCTCTCGAATGTATCAAGCCATTCAATGGTTTAAAAAAATCCAATTATATTTTTATAATTAAACAAAAAATTGTTAAAATATTCTGTGTAAGGTAAAAGTATAATCAATTTATTGCTCATAAATTTTAACAACAAAATCTTATATGGACCCCAGTGCAGAACCACTGCTACAAGTAATAAAAAGATGGGATGGTCACAATTGGAACCACTTTGATCATGATCATAAATTTGCTTGTTTAATATTCACCTGGGAGTCAAGAACATCAACAAACTTCTACCACTGGTACCCTCAATTCACCCAGCAGTCACTATCTACTGACTCACACAGCCGTACCAGCACAGTTGATTCTCCAGTATTATTGGCTGGTAGAACTCTGACATAAACATCCAGGCACAGTTGATTTTCCAGTATCATTGGCTGATGGAAGCCTTTGATGTTCCTAACACTTTCTCATCTTATTCGAGGTCTGCTGTCGTGCAAGCTAACGCGAAAAATCCAATGATTAATTGTACACAATTCATGTCTCTCCAGCCTTTGCAGATAGCCTATATGCCTATATATCCGATGCTTCATGTCTCATTTCCATACAGCTTCATATTCTTTCAAAAAGGTTAAAAAAAATTTTGGAAATTCCATGGAATACCATGGCTCAACAATTCTTTATTTTAAAATGCCAAAATGGCAACAATATATATATATATATATATATATATATATATATATATATATGAAATAAAATAAAATAAAATGATAATAATAATAATTTATATAGAATAATGATGAGTGTACAGTTGTTTGTAATAAATGAATAACAAGTGTATTAGATCAGAAATTTATAACAGTACAGCCAAGTGTTTTAACAGAAATGTTGGCTTATTGTGGAGAGACTGACAAGGCAACAAACGAGGAGAATTTCATTAAACATCATGCACAGAATGAAATCAAAGAGAAAGTCAGTAGAGGTGATCCAAAGGAAGTTGATTGTTGGCTGGTCATTGATCAAAACACTTCAGAATTGTTTCAGTCTCTCTCAATCCACTCCAATAAGCACCAGCCAGTGACTGTGGAAACTGTCGGCAGGTGGCCTGAAATATATTTTTAAACAATTAACAACTACTTATAAAAGGAAATAACTCAGTAATTTGATACCAACAAAGCTAAGACTGCTCCACCAGTTCTATGTTATGAAATTGTTTGTTTTCAAGTGTTCATATTTAAATTGAAACTTTGGTCCATAATTATTCATGAAAGACTATTTATAAAGGAAGTAACAATGATTTAAATCTTAAGACAGCAATGAATCTAAGACTGTTCATCTAGTTCTATGAGATAAGATTGTTCATTTTAAAATATCCATATCTATATTGAAACGGATCATAATTCTACATGTAAAGCATTTTTGAGAAAAACCAGTATGCCAAATTTATCCATATTTTCATTATTTTAAAAATTAATTCAAACACACAGGTAATGTGTTTCAATAGAAATAGCATCACAAAGATACTGGATAATGATAGACACTAACTGGTATAGCTGCCTGACCACCTGGTATGAATATGAACAGAGGTCAGAAATAGGTGCCTTGCAGTAAAGGGGATACAAGGCAACCTCAGTTGGAGAGAGAGAGAGGTGGGGAGATGTTGAAGATGTGAACAATGGGTACATTCAAGTTACAGAGAAATGCATATAAGTGGAGCCAAGGATTGGATAGGGGGAGTGGATGGGTTAAGTTTGTGAGATTACGAAAGGGAAGTGGAGATGGAGGTGAAGGGAAAGTAGTGAGAGACTAATTCTGAATAC
This sequence comes from Octopus bimaculoides, assembly GCF_046866305.1. NCBI lineage: Eukaryota > Metazoa > Mollusca > Cephalopoda > Octopoda > Octopodidae > Octopus > Octopus bimaculoides. The sequence continues at coordinate 139,390,782 of NC_142930.1, forward strand.
ACAATACAAAACCGTCCATTCTATAAAGTGTTCATATTTATATTAAAGTTAAGATTAAGATCAAGAAGTCAAAGAAAGTGATTAAGGCCTGCATCATTAAGAAAAATAAACAGTAAATTTACAAGAGAGTTTGTTGTATTTAATAATTTCCATCAGCAATTACTTCAACACACCAATTTTCTACACTCCATCTAAGAGCCTGTAACTTAAAATGTTATTTCCTGGTCCCCACTCCTTCACCCAATAACTGAACTTATTACTGCAATAATCTTGCCTTTATTTTTAAATTAAAACCTTCTGTCATAATTTTATCAAAGAAGCTTCTGTTAAATTATGTTCCAAACAACAAATAAATATAGAAAACGTTATTTTACTATATCTTCCAAATTCTTGATTATTTTAAAAACTAAATGAAACACACACAGGCAGTATATTTCATTGAAAATATGATCACGATAGGGTTAAACTAGGCAAATATCTTTTACAAAAACAAGGTTATCGCAACATGAAAATGTAGTACTTACTTCTCCAGCAAAAAAAATCTTGTCATGGAGCTGTTGTGCAATGTGTGTGTATACAGATGCATCTACACCAACCGGGACATAACTGTAAGACATACGATTGGAACTTTCTTTCTGCCAGTGACTTGTGTAATACTGCTCAGGTTCTGGGATTTTCTGCAGCCAAAACAAAAATATTTGAAAAGACTTTCTTCTGATAAAAATATTTTAGATATTGATATAATGGGATATTTTGTACTCAATAAAAATCTCATAACATGAATGATATCTTAAGATTTATGTTGCTCTAAACCAACATTAAGACATGCCCAATGGGAATAAATAAGCATTACATTTGACAGAGTAATCTGAACAACAAATGCTTTGATTTTTCAAAAATTCTTTAGGCATCATGTTTATTATGATTTATTAAATTTGTAATAAATACACACTTATTTTAAATACCATCTAATAATAACATATTTCACATCAAATAAACTGAGTTTTTCTGAAACATAGGACCACTGAAAATATTAGGTGAATGAAACATGAAAGAGTTGAATGTCCTCGGTAAATAATGCAGTTGAACAGGATAGCTCACCATACGTTGGTTAGTTCTCAAAATATTAATATTACAGACAAGATCTTTCAAATTTAATAGATACACATGCATAAAAAACTTATTCAATATTAATTTGTGCACAGGCAATTTGTGTACAGACCACTGTCAGCGAGGAGAAGTGAAACTAAACTGTTGCAATAGGGACCCAAAGCAAAAACAGTCATCCACATTTATAATACCCTTTACGGTAACAATTTCCATTTCAAACCCTCTGTTACTACATAACCACAGGAGAGCTATCACATATCATGAGCTGCTCTTTCTCCTTTGTCCAACAATTTTTGTGTGTGGAAGGTGCACAGGTACAACAAACACTGAAAATGTAGAGAAAATAGACTCCATCAACTGCTAGTGGGGTAAGATAGAGGTAGTAGATAACTTCCGTTATCTGGGTGACCAAGTTAGTAGTGGAGGTACTGTCAATTCGGATAGCTGGTCCCTCTAATTATAAATACTAACCTGTTCTGGGAACAGCTTACTCAAGACATCCGTACATGCTTGTACAATTTCTTCACTTGATTTACCCATCACTTTTTTCAGACCATTTCCAGCAATATAGGTCACTAAAACGTGAGTCTCTTTGCCAGATTTCTGACAAGGGACAAAATAATAATAAAAAAAAGTATAATTAATACAAGAAAAAGCATGTGTGTCTGTCTGTAGGTATGTATGTTTAAAGTAAAATATTTATCCGAACTCAAAATTGAAAATAATGAAACACTTAACAATGCAAAAACAAGATTTAAATAAAAATGTCTCCAAAGTCTAAAATTATGGAAAATGATATATATAAAAAAAAAGATTAAAAATTCATGTTGAACAATTTCTTGATTCTCACCTGGACTTTTGAGAGATCATAGAACACACTGAACAGCCCCCGGCAGCTTTCATCAGAGGCAATATAACCAAATACATCGACATCTTTCACCTTCTCTCGCCAAAAGTTCTTCTTGAACTGCAAAACAACCTAAACAACAACAACAACAGTTTAGAAACTTGTAAACATTTCAGCTAAAAATCTACAAACAACAAAAATAAACATCAGGATTCACCAATTTAGAACCTTGTTAACAAAACTCTATTGTATATCACACACTGCTTTGAGTCAATGATCCAAAGAACTGCTGGTCACAGTCAACTGATATTTCCTATGACAGCTGTCACACAGACATACATACAGACACACACACACACATGCAGTGATCAGTAAAAGCATGAAAAAAACAAAACTAGTATGTTAATTATGTTACCTCACTGTCCCACTCCCACCTCATAGCCCCCTAAGGGCTAACATCCCCTTCAACATACCCAGCACCACCTTGGCAGTGGTACCTCCCATGTTGAGAATCTCTACTCTTTGTGCTCACTCAGCCTTACAGAAATAGCAGCTAAATCTCTGACAGGGATTAAATAATAACAACTTAAATGTTAATTCTAGTTTTCCTATAGATGTAAAGAAATACCACAAGGAATTTTGTTCATCCTTCAAAGGATTCTGCACTCACCCACCTACTTTGCAAGAAACATAAAAAAAAAATTCTAATTCTCAAGACTTACCATTTCAATAACACCAGCACCAAGTGACTTAATTGCTTTAGTTTTCTCCACTGGCAGATGAGGCACAAAATCAATAACATCTTTTTGTAACACAGATAAGGGAACTGTAACCAATACCTGGTAATGAAGAAAACACAATTTACTTTACATACCAATGTTTCTGTGGTTGCATTTTGTATAAGTATGTAATTATGTTGCTTTATATAGAGAAGAAATGGGAACCTATTAACAATGTAAAGTTGAAGGGAAAAATAAATATTACAAACCTGGCAAAAGTTAACCACTATATTTACTGATAGACCCTCCTATCACTACTTTGGCAGGTACAGTGAAATCTATTGATTTGCTAATAAGGTTGTAATAAGACTGAAACATGTCAAGAGTTGTCTCCTGTACTTGCTGAAATAACGTATTATTAGTCATTGATTAAATGTTGTTTTATATTCTCTCAGTATAAATATTTCTAACTAGCTTTTTAATGTTCCCTGTATTAAATATGTTCACCTGATTGTAACTTTTTTCCATGTAAAAGCATCTTTGAGTAATTTACTCTACATTACATGCTATAATGTTTTTATAATTAATGTAAAGACTGAATAGCTTAGTGCTTCAGGTAACAAAACTTTAATCTAAACAAGTAGGAGTTTGAGTATTGTTTGTTCGTAACAACCATGAATTATTAGTTTAAGATGATACTTGAAGATGACGAAGGTTGTAGATGACCTTCAATGGACAATAACTAACTAAGGGTCATTATTGAAGCTGTTCCACAAAAAACAATGCAAGGTTTCAGAACGACTAAATGTTGACCATTTTATAGCTTTAAAAGTCAAAGATGTCTGGTGAATGGGTAAAAATTTAAAAAAAAACTTCTATTCTCAATTACATCAACCTAGTAAGGATGAACAGCAAAGTTGATAATCAGTAGGATTTGAACTCAAAATATAAAGCAACATAACCAAATACTAAAAGGTATTTTGGCATTTGTTCTATCACTTTTTCTAATCTACCACCTTAGCATTAACCAAACACGTTTTAACATATTAACCAATCATAATTTGATCCCTCTCTCCGGTACATTAGGGTCCCAGCTGACTGCTTTGCCTATTCAATTTAGATGAGTCTAATTATTGAAAAAGAAATAGAAAAGAGACAGAGAGAAGGCAACATTAACTATTTGAAGTTGAGTTTAAAGTCAATTCATAAATAAATCATGAATAGTTTTGGGTTGAGAATCAAAAGTGCTACAAATAACTGTAATTAAACAAAAATAACGATTAAATAATTAGAAATGTTGACTAATTAACTTAAAAAGCTAATAAGCCATAAAGTGTGATTGAACAGACCTTATTGGCTCGGAAAACAGCTCCAGATGATGCATGCACTATCACATCAGCTTCACTATAGTCAATCTTTACAACCTGAAAGTCAAAGAGGTTTTAGTCAAAGTTAAAGTAAATTTAACATTTGTATAAAGCCACATTTCCACAAAACATACATTCATATTAAGTTTTACTGAGTGATCATTTATAGGAATAAAAGAGAGACAGCTTTTGCTAATCAATTCTATCTACTAAATCCTTATTTATGTTGACCACAAAGACATAACTTCAAACTTAGTTACTCTGTTTGCTCTTGTCTACTTAGCTGTAAAATAAGTATCATTTCCACTTCATGAGTGAGGAGTTAGCAGTAGAATGAGACAGATGTCCTCTTGTACCAGCAATTCATACATGAACATTTAAATTTACACAAGCCAACCCACTTGTTAGCATAATCTTCATCATTTTAATGTCTAATTTTCCATGCGTGCATGGGTCAGGTAAGTATGTTGGAACAGAGTTTTCTTTGGCTGGATGCCCTTCTTGTTTCCAAGTGGGATAACAATCTCTCAGTCTAACAAATAACAAGCAGTCTGGACACATTTAATGTCAAGGACTGGAAACAAATGACACTGTATGAATGAACCCTTTGCTTACAAAGAAATACAAGCCCATTCACTCACTTACACACACAAACAATGGGGTTCTTTTAGTTCCTGTTTACCAGATCCACTCACAGGACTTTGGTTGACTTGGGGTTGTAGTATAAAACATTTCACTAAGGTGCCAGACAGTGGGACTGAACTCAAAACCACATAGTTGTGAAGAAAACTTCTCAACCAAATAGCCATGCTGGTACCTATAAATTTAACAGGTGTTTCTAGCATAGGCATAAGGCCTGAAATTAGGAGAAAGGGATTTCACTGTTACAATCAACCCCAGAACTTGACCAGTATTATATTTTAAAGGACGGAAGGTAAAGTTGCTCTCAGCAAGTTAATTTTGACTTTCATCCTTTCAGGTAATAATCAGAGAAAATATTTTGTTTTATTGATTTACTTAATTTTTTTATCTGTCCACAAGGCTTTGCTTAATACTGGGGTAGAGTAGAAGCCACTTGCCCAAGGTACAACACAGTGGGATTGAACTCCAAACCACTTCTTACTCACACCATCACACCTGATCCCAGAAAAAAAATTATTATTTCTAAAGAAAATATCCACAGACCTCAACATTATATTGAATATCTAAATCTTTGGCGAGAAGATTTAATAACTCTGATAGTCCTTGACATAACATTATGCTGGAACTGCCAAGCTGAGGGAAAGCTTCATGTTGATCCCAATGCATCGATGATAAATCTTCCACGCTGCAACCACTAACCAACTCCATGTGACCCAGATAGTACTCAAGGATCTTTTCTTCATCCTAAAGTAAGAAAAATATAATAGTCAAATAATAAGCAATGATAATTCCATAAATTCAGAAACACAAAACATTTCATATTCATTTTGGAGCATTTAAATCATTAATTCCTTATTTTCTTTAAAAAAGTTTCACTACACAATAGTCATCCTTAGGTTATTGTTTCTTTTATCTCTGATTCTAAGTCTTAACTGGAATGCAAGAAAATAAAGAAACGGTTTTGAGAATTTAGATCAAATTGAGACAATAATCTTAAATGTTTTTTTTTAGTTGAATAAATTGACCTCAGGACTAATAATCTAAAGCCTAGTACTTATTGTACCGGTCTCTTTGCCAAACTGCTAAGCTATGGGGATGTAAACACACCAACACAAGTCATCAAGCAGTGATGGGGGGACAAATATATATATGTAGTGAAACTACCTCCTGCCATTAGATACAAACTACTATCGCCATTACATACAATCTTCTCATTTAAATATAAATAAATGCGAGCGTAGTAGAGAACCCATTCCTTGTCATCACGTGACTGATTATTATTCGAATCGGCAACTTCTTCGAACCTTTCCCGCCAGAACGCAAACTGACCAATCACGGCCCCTAATAAGGTCACGTGATAGAGTAAAATTCTGAAGCCATCTGGGAGCCCTCTTAACGCTATATATAGATCAACTCATACCCCACAAATTTGTCTCGGTCCAGTTTCTCTTTGAGAACTGTTCCGTGTACCACACGACAGCAGCAGCAGTTCCAGCGACCACTTCAACAGCTTCGTCCAGCCACGATGACCACCGCCGTCGCCACATCAGCAATACGAGTCTACGACTACTAACCAGGACCATCATCATGACCAACACGATTCTACGATTACTACTAACCAGCAACAATCTCCACCAGCGTCTACACGACTTTCTATGTACACCAAACTACCGCGGCACATCTCTCTCTTCGATTCTGTTAGGTGACTCAGCTTCACCACGGTAAATAAACAGACAAGAGTTCTCAGCCAGCGACGAACATCTGTATAACAAGAATCACGGCCCGGCATCGATGCCACGACATCACAACTAGTGATCAGCTCTGCCAAACTCAGCCAACTCACTTCACATACAGATTCATATTATTGTGTACCCAAGAACTGGTATAATTGCTCACGTGTTATTGACTCTTTCTCTGCTGTAATATTTCACATACACTTACATGTATCACTCACAAACACACTTTTCTTTGTACGACGGCCTGTCTTTGATTATGTTCTTATATGTCGCATTCACACACTCACACAGACATACATCTTTAACGCTACAATAAATATCTCTGTTATTCATCTTATACGGTTGTGGTCTTTCATTACTGGTCATCTATGTTATCGTCGTATAATATATCATATATATCATCATCTGATACATATTATTGTGTGTTCGACCGTGTGACACGTTTAAATAAAAGGAGTCCTCTGTTTTTCCATTCGTCACCATTTCTCCTTTTTGAGTTCGCACGGTCGTCCCTTACATACATATATATATATATATATATACACATGACAGGCTTCAAAAAAAGAGAAAAACAGAAAGTTTCAAGCAAGGTCATTGCCAGTGCCGCTGGACTGGCTCCTGTGCAGGTGACACGTAAAAAACAGCATTTTGAGCGTGGCCGTTGCCAGTACCACCTGACTGGCCCATGTGCTGGTGGCACGTAAAAGCACCCACTACACTCTCGGAGTGGTTGGCGTTAGGAAGGGCGTCCAGCTGTAGAAACTCTGCCAGATCAGATTGGAGCCTGGTGCAGCCATCTGGTTCGCCAGTCCTCAGTCAAATCGTCCAACCCATGCTAGCATGGAAAGCAGACGTTAAACGATGATGATGATGATGGGCTTTCACATACCAAATTCACTCACAAAGCATTGATCAGCTGTAGTAGAAGACATTTGTCCAAGGAGCTATGCAATGGAATTGAACCTGTAACCACATGGTTGCAAAGCAAGGTTCTTAACAACAAAGCCATGCCTGCACCATGGTCAAATGTGTTTAACATTGGAAGGCATAAACATGGTGACAAGCAGAAATATCAAAAGATATTTCTGTTTTTAAAAATAGATTTAAAGAATCTGAATATCTCACCAGAGAAAATTCTATTTGGGACTGCTCCAAAAATTGGTCATGGGCTTCTCGAAACTTGCCTGTAACAACACAAAACTACGTAAAAGAAATATACATATGTGTGTTTATGTATAAATGTGCAACTTGTATAATTTTCATTTTAATAAAGAACCTAAAATAAAAGTATATGAAAGATGTAATATTTAGAAGGAATCAAAGAAATATCTGAGTATTAAATAATAGCATGTGATCTGTATTTGCTTTTAATTGAGAGAGAGAGAGAGAGAGAGAGAGAGAGAGTATATCTGACACCTTTCTGAACTAAAGAATAAGAATCAGATTGGATTGTGGCAGGGTTGGGGTTGGAAAAAAGTAAATATGGCTAGGAGGGATATCTCTAGGGAAGCAGTTCTTGGAAAAAATATTTGCTGAAATGTTTCGCACAGGACTAAAAAAATAATGTATAGGGTGTCCACAAAGTCTGGGTACATGGGGATTAACACATATTTTAAGAAATTATTATTTCTTATATTTAATTGTTTATGTTATGATTTTATTTACTACATGTACCCAGACTTTGTGGACACCCTGTATATTAGGAAGGGCAGAAACAGATGAGGTGAAGGAATTGCAGTTGTTTTAGGTAGTGTATAGAATCAGTAGGCTCAGAGAAACAGAAATAGTGTGGAAAGACAGGGAGAACAGAGGTTGACAAGCACATTTTCCTTAGATCCTTTCAAGAATCTGAGAGAGAGAGATACTGTATAGGAAATGCATCTGTACTGGTCATATTTTAACTAACTGCTGTTCAGGTTTGGAATACTTCCTGACCCTAAAGGGGAATAGGTTTTGTGATGCTGTCTTAGGTAATATAAAAAAAAAAATGTGGAGTCACCATAAAAGGTTAATGTCATTACTGTTAAAGAAACAAAACAATAAAGTCACTTTCAAAATACATAAAATCAAAACAAATTCTGAACACAAAAATTTATTACTAAACTTAAATGGGTTTTTTTTAATGGTTTGATCTGGAGAAAGGAACTGTAAGAACTGTACCAACGGTCTTTATGGGCTCTCTCTGATTGGTGAGATTGATATAATCCATGTTCCTCTTGAATAATTACTAGAAAAAAAACGGGCAGGATGGGATTTCAAGGGCCTGTTGTCTTGAGGAGAAAGGACTGGATGATGTGGTTAGTGCAGTGATGGAAAGGACATAATATGAGTGATGAAAAGAAGAGAAAGAGGCAAATGAGTTAGGAAGGCCTAAGTGCATGTGGCATGACACCACCCAACTCTTGGGAACAGCAGCCACTGTTGTAGCAGGCTTTAAGTAAGGTAACCTTCTTTGGAGATGGGCTTTTAGTACTCCATTATTGTAGTCCTCACTTAAGCTTTGTAGAGTACGTAGTTAAGGCGGAAGAGGCTGTATTTTTAGCCCCAGAAGAAAGATCAGTCCTTGTGATATAGCCTTTGCTAAGTTGATGTTAAGAGACCAGCAAGAGAGATCTTTATTGATGGTGAGGCCTAAAACTAACTTTTTGTGTGATATATGTAGTGATTATATTGTTTTATTGTTGATGGAGAGAAGATTGATATGACCTCATTGGAGAATGCTTTTGAGGTTTTTATGCATGAAGTCAGTATAAATATGGTATATGGCATCTAGTTTACATGTAGATGACACTTGAACACAGACAGCTGGAGAGGAGTGACAGGTCATATCATCTGCAGTCAGGAGCATTGCTAAAGGAAATTTCAAATAGGTTGTTTATATACTGGAATAAAATTGTGGAAGAATGAAATCAAACTATGGGGCACATAGAGTTTCAAAAGTATGGGTCAGAGAGAAGGCTCTATCATTACATAACATCATGGTGTGATCTGATTGAATGCACCCTATCCAAGAGATAATGAAGCCTTGTCTAGCTGGGAGATTTGCTTTCCAGATATGTCATGTAAATAAATATGTTCTTATTAAATTTTTCAAAAGTGAAGGCCCATTGGTGAGTGACACAGGAGAGTAGGTCTCCAGTAGATTTGGTTTTATGGAAGTTATTGATGGTCATTGAAGAAGGAGAGGAATTTAAGGTGTTGGAGGTGTTTTTTTAATGACTGTCATCTTTCCATCAACTTTGAGATATTAGAAGTGAGTGCAAAAGACCAGCAAATAAGAGGGGCCAAGGGATTTTCATTGAGATAGGAAGAAATTGAAAAGTTTTGCAAAGATAGGGGTTAACTCTGGGGCTAAGAACCAAATTAAACATAAGCTAAAGCATATAAATAAATTATGCAGACTATTTAACAAAGGAAACACTTCTAACAAATATACTTACTTAATAAGCCAGTATCTTTTGCTAAAGCATTATCTTTCCTCCATTCAGCAATAACATCGAGAATAGCATTAAAGTGGAAATTCAATCGCCGACAAGATTCTGGCAGTGCCAGCTGACCATTTTCAAAGATTAATTCATATTTGTCTCGAATAATTTTCATATCTATGTCTGCCTGAAAATAAAATATTCAAAATCTACACTTTCTCACTACTTATGATAGGTTTTCATTTTAAATATATTCTATGGTTAATCTTATCTGTAAGACATTTGTTAGCTTAGTAAATTTCTGGTTTAAACCCATGGCAAACAGAGAATGCCAAATCAGAGTGGCTGGTGTTGATTAACAGCTTCTGCAGCAACAAGGAAGGTAGAGACACATTTTTCTCCAGATAAGAGCCAAATCTATTTGCTCTCAGAATATTACTGGAGCTTATATTACTGATCTCAAAAGAATGAAATGCTAAATTAAATACTGGATATAAACCAGTAATCACCAAAGTTAAAAATATCAGCTCTGGTACAGTACATGCAGAGATTAAAAGTGCTTTTGATAAGATAGAAAGAGAAACAATATTTCCTCCAAAACACATTTCTTAAAGTTTCCATATTAACTGAAATAGCTATGGTATTCAACCACAAACTTATAGTTCTTGTGTTCATATGTGTAGTGCAATTGGGCAGTGTCATAATTCTACACATCTCAATTTTCAAACCTGTTGGATTATCTGGAATTGCTGCCTGTAACAGATTAGCATTATATCTGTAGAAGATATATTTTTTCCATATGTTTAATGTCAAAAGACCAGCACTATGTTCTAACCCTAATGTCATAAGGCCTGAACCAAACTAACCATAATCTCACAAAACCAGCATTAAACTCTGATTCTTAATGCCATGAAACCAAAGCTAAGCTAAAACCCTTAAAATCTACTCACACTTTAGAAAACTTTTGTATTATGATAACAAGGGTTGGAATTTAGTGTCTATTTGCTTGCAGGAACTGTTTGAAGCAGTGTCTTATAGATAGCTCCCCCTTTTTATTATCTATAAGAAAATGAGAGTGATAAATATTTAATAAAATAACCAAAGCAAAAACAAATGTCATAGCTAAGGGAACAATATAATGATTAAACCAAGGTTTAACATTTCAATTATAAATAAAAAGTTAATGTGTCATCCATGAAACTAAAAAAAAAAATGCTAAAAATGACAACTACATATACTAATGCAACTGGACTGCCAAGATGGTAATTGCTTCTTCCCTATTGATCAAAGCCACAAACTCACCTGCATGCACATCAAACAAATCGGGTTATTAACACAGTTGTTGATTATTTGAGTTCCTTGGCCCAAACACATATCCCCAATATTACTTGCTTCATCAACCCTGCCTCCTAAACAGTTCTGGGCCTCTAATACAGTCACCTAATCAGTAAAAAAAAAAATATTAATCAGAAAATAGAAATACGATATAGATTAATATAAAGTCTTAATTGATATCAAAAATACAACAATTTCTTTTCAAGAATTTACAGTCATCGGTCTCAAGCTTATATATTCAGATAATAATGTAAGTCATTTCATAGTGTAAACATTTGAAAAAGGTGAAGATCTAGGTTGATAAGATACAGCTGCTTGATGCTACTATTAAAGGATATTCATAAACAACTATTAAGTCTTATAAAAATGTGAATTGAATGAAAGAAAATCCAGACAGTAGAGAAATCTATCATTAACTATAATACACTCATTCTTGTAATGTTTACAGGCAGTTATCACAGTGTATGTCATAAATTTCAAATGTCTTACCATTTCTCATGAAGTCTTTGAATTTCATCTTAATTCTTATATAAACTTAACCCTTTTACAACCACGGTTTTACTGAAATACACTATGTGCTTTTATTAATTTTGAAATTAATCACCAATTTCAAAGAATATAGTAAAAATAACTTCTACATTATTAAAGTTGTTGCTTGTTAGGATGACCACCTCAGGACGCTGAACTTTTGGATGAAATGACAAAAGACCGAGACACCTGGTACCTTGCTGTACTCTCAGAAGACCCATCCTCCACTACAGAAATATTAAGGCCACATCTCCTAGTGAAGAGGATTGGCCTGCAAGAGTCCTGTTCTGGTGCCACATAAAAAGCACTTATGCCAATGCCATATCAACATGCTTATGCCACGTTAAAAGCATCTAGCACACACTGTAAAATGGTTAGCATTAGGAACGACATCTAACCATAGAAACCAAGTCAAATCAGACTGGAACCTGATGCAGTTCTCCAGCTCTGGTCAAACTGTCCAACCCATGCCCACATGGAAAATGGACGTTAAAGGATGATGACTATGATGATGATGATGATGTTTAGAGCCTAGTTGAACAAAAGTGTCTTACACAAAATTATGATGCATGCCTTAAAATGAAGCTTTATGGCATGGGATGAGAGGCAGTCTCATAGGAGTTTAAAGATCTTTAAAGGGTATCATGAATATCCATGCTTTCAAAAACTCTATGTCAACAAAAAAAAAAATAAATAAAATAAAGGTCAATCTGTTTCTCCCTGAATCCTGTGCAGCTGCTGCCTCACACACGCACACACACACATACATACACATTCTAAGGTTGTATAATGCTGAATGCTCATCATTTATAACAATAAAACCAAATTACATATTTTAAAGGTTGTAATTCATTTCAATGTCAATTATGCGAGACAACATTTCAAAGGTCAACTTGAAAATGCTCCCCAAATTGTCTTTTCCAGGTTTTCATTGTTGATCTAGCCCATTTCTCCTACTTGGATCTGTCTTATCAACTCTTAGTCACCATTATCTTTCTTTACACAACCATGTATTTTTGGTGTGTTCAGAGTTTTTAAAAAAATGAAACAAATAAATAAAGTCCAGCAAAACATGGTACATCTTTATGGCTGCTCAAAATGCTAGAAACAACAACCAAATCTCCCTCAAATAACACCTTATTAAAAATAATGAAAGACAAATTAATCTAGTGTTATGCAAAAAAGAAAAAAATATGGGATGGGTTATCATCATTGTCATTGTTTAACGTCCACTTTCCATGCTGGTATGGGTTGGACAGTTTGACCAAGAACTGGCAGGCCGGGAGGCTACACCAAGCTCCAATCTGATTTGGCAAGGTTTCTACAGCTGGATGCCCTTCCTAACATCAGCCACTCCGAGAGTATCCATTTACCTCAAACTCTTTACCTTACCCTCTTCAGAACATGCTCCTCATCCCTCCTCAACACATGCACATACCACCGAACCCCATTCACCCTTGCCAGCCGTTCCACTGATTTTTCTAACCCCAGCATCCCTATCAAATCCTCAGTCCTCTTCTTATCAAACAGCCTCACACCACACATTACAAAATATTGGAAATGAATGACTGTGACACTCATTTACAACTATTACACAATGTCAAGGCATGGCAACACAATCACACACACACACACACACACACACAACAGGTTTCTTTCAGTTTCTATCTACCAGATCAACTCACAAGGTTTTGGCCAGTCAAGGTGCCATGCAATGGGACTGAACCTGAAACCATGTGACTGGGAAGCAAATTTCTTAACCATACTGCCACGCCTGCACCTATGCATTAAAATAATAATACTGGTTAAAATTAGATTAAATCAGTGGTATTTATGTAAATACTGCCTTTGTCAGTGACTAACACAGATGTCTGTAGCAAAAATATCAACTGAAATATAAATACTTTAATCCTTTAGCATTCAAGTTATTCTGTTAAATATGCTGTTTATTCGTTCATGTTGTTTTGAATTAATCATGAATTGTGTTGTAGCTTCAAGATTTTGATAATGTGACTATTTTTAGAATGACATTATAGGGTAGGTGTGAGAGGCCAGATTCAGCCAGTCTGAATGTAAAGCAGACAGAATATTTTGGCCAGAAATGGCCAGTTTAAATGCTAAAGGGTTAAGAACTAACCTTCACTCCAAAATTAGATAACTGCCTCGCTGCTGCAAGTCCAGTAATGCCAGCCCCGACCACAATAACTGAATGCTGTAACACAAAAAAGATATTGAATTAGAATCCAACAAGAGATAAACTTAGAAGAGATATATTGAGAACTACAAGATTTGAAATTTGAAATTACATCTTAATCTTGATGCAACTACCAGGTACTTCTGAGAGATCAATTTTGTGATATATTCTCTCGTTCTTGTTAGATATTTTGCAAAGTTTTAGCATTTGTAAAGTATACAATTTCATTGTTTCTATGTTGTCTTATGTTTGTATAAATAAGAAACAGTATTTCTGGGAGAATAAGCAATAAGCAAGTTGGTGGATCATGCAGTAAACCAATGTTAATAAGATCTTCCCGAGTTAGATAGTAAATAATTGACTGTAATAATTCAACACACTTAATTCTTGAAACACTTCTATATATCAGATAATTAGCTCTACTTTCTCTCATTTTTACTGGATATTTGTTAGTTTTAGTATTTGCAAAACATGCAATTTACTTTTCTTACCCATTCTTTTTCTCTTCTTTATTTTATGTTGTGTATGTTGTATCAATCTTTATTAGCTTTTACCTAAACAAATGGTATTCTTCAGGATGTAACCATCAAATATGTATTGTCACTTTTTTTTTGCTTCACTACTAGATGACATCATCTGCTCTGCCCAAATTTAAACTGTCTTCTTTCTCTTAATTATTATTGATTTTTAAGAATTTTCATATAAATACCAACTTTTTTTCAACTTTATTTTTATAATTATTTTAATGAGTTTCTTTAATAAATGGTATAATTTAAAAATATTTTTTCTTAGTGTTGGAATAGGATTGTTGCTCTGTAGTGCTTGTATTATATGCTGTTTGTCTTTTTTTTACTCAGTTGTATTCTCTCCTTATTTCTATGTAACTGTACTTTCTTGTGACCAGGACCAGGCAAAACGTGTACGTGCTGGTGAAAGCCATAGTAAATTAAATGACACTTACATTTTCATAGTTTACATTTGGTAGCAATAAGCTAGTTGGTGGATCATGCAGCAAACCAATGTTAATAAGACCTTCCCGAGTAAGATAGTAAATAATTGACTGTAATAATTCAACACACTTAATTCTTGAAACACCTCTATATATCAGATAATTAGCACACCGCTGCCAAGTCATCCATTCCTACAAATATAAAAAGAAAAATAACATTAAAAAAATAACACAAAACCCATAGAGCACATTTCAAATATATAAAACTGTTCAAAAACTAAAGAATAGTATACTGAAATTTCAGCCTCAAAATACTTTATTCATAGCAAGGAATACAAAGGAGCAACAATAAAATTCGATGTCTGGTCTTAATTTTGCCATTCAGCCCTGCTCTGAAATCTAGCTTTTGTGGGATAAAATATCTAATGAGGCTCCCATCCAAAGGATTCATTAGCATCTAATGACGTTTGCAAGTATCCAGTTGAGTAATATAAGAATCAAAGGAGGCAAAAAATGACTGAGAACCACTGCTTTAGATCATGAAGTTTATTCCAATATAATATGTTGGAATAAAAGACCACACAATCGATGGAATATCACTGATCATAGGTTTGCTTGATCACTACTGACCAGGAAGTAAACAATATCGAAGTATTTTCTCTTCAAGTGACAGCTAGACTGTGTAAAACATAATTAAAGAAGTGTGACATGACACTGAATGTGATGAAGCAAATCTATGATGAAAAGCATTCCAGTTATGATCATCCAATTGTTACGTTTTAAAGATGCTAGGCTGCAATATGAGGGTAGTTTGGCTGCTGTTTCCAGTAGGGAGAGGAACCAAGTAGAAGGTCCTTCTTTGGCTTTATGCTGAGGTCAAAAGATTTTTTAATTTAAGTCTGAACATTGATACAACCATATCAACTAAATAGAATTAGGACATCGTAGTATGAATGAGACATGGGATAACAGAGGGAGGTATGGTGTGAAGGAGGGAGGTGTGACAAAGGAGAGAGATGTAAGGAAGCGGTACAGTGCAAAGAAGAGAGATGTGGTTCAAAGTGGAGAGACGCATAGCGTGAAGAAGAGAGACAAGACCTGAATTTGAAGAATGCACTGTAAAATACGAGATCTGATCAAAAAGTATCAGAACTGTTACTATGGTTACAGAGCTAAAGTTCTCTAGAGTGAAACCGCTCAGCACAGAATGGGCTTGAACACTATTGTGTATGTACACTAAGTTATAACATTCTTGCTTACTTCTGCTGTTTATAGCAGTACTTGGAAGCAAAGTGTGTAGAATGTGGACGTCTCACCACACCAGAGGTTCCATCAGTGACCATGGCAGAGAAAATGTGCATGTGTGTGTGTGTGTGTGTGCATGGAAAGAGAGAGGGTTCGAAGATTATTAGAGCTAAGAATCTTTCCAAAAATCAAATCCCACTCGAGAGAAACAAGATTTTAAGATGTTGAGGAAACCCAAGAGAATGCAAAGAGGCAGCGGCATGCTATCCCCAAAAAGAAGATTCAGGAATGCTTCCATCAATGGAAATGACGTTGGATAAAGTGTGTGGTTTCAGAAGGGGACTACTTCGAAGGAAATTAAATACCGAATTGATATGTGTTGTAGTTTTCTTTTTACAGCACCAGTCCCAATACTTTTTGATCAAACCTCTCACCATAAAGTTTTCAAGTTTTTAACTTCATTTGGTTTCACTCTACCTAGGTCTATATTATCCTTATGAATGATATAAGCATAGAAACTTCTCAATGTTTACCTCTTCTCTAAATTTGAGGCTTTGTATTAATGCAAACTTTAAGAAAAATGCAAGAAAATTATGAAGAAAGATTACCTTTATGCTAAGATTCCATAAACTTATAATGAGATTGCGTAGACTGAGGAAGATTTTTGGTTCTCTGGCTAAATGCGGAAAGTAATTGCATTCTGATTCACTCATTTCATCTGCTTTAACAGTTCCAGCTGTATCCGTTTCATGGCTGTGACTGAATGGTTGCCGAAACATCTCCCATACTGAAATAGATCAGATAAGAATTAAAAAGAGGGGGGGAAAAAACAATCAATTTTCACTGAATCTTGTAACATTAGTATGTTCATTCAAGCTTGACATGGGGACATACAGTAATATGAGAAACATATCCACTCAAGCAGTTTTGACACAGTGCTAAAAAAACTGGCACTCCATCAGTTGTGATGACGAGGGTTCCAGTTGATCTAATCAACGGAACAGCCTGCTCGTGAAATTTTTGTAAAAGTGGCTGAGCACTCCACAGACACGTGTGCTCTTAACATAGTTCTTAGAGTGATTCAGCATAACACAGAATGTGACAAAGCTGGCCCTTTGAATTACAGGTACAACTCATTTTTGCCACCTGAGTGGACTGGAGCAATGTGAAATAAAGTGTCTTACTCAAGGACACAGCATTCTGCTAGCAATCGAACTCATGACCTTACAATCATGAGCCAATTACCCTAATCACTAAGCCATGTGCTTTCACCACAGTGCTAAACAATATGAAAACAAAAAAGAAAAAAAAGACTTGGTGTTAAGTACCATCATGATCATCATATTTACAAACATTCTCCTGCTGTCTGATTGGTTAAATGAGGAAAATTGTAAAAGAGATTGCAAGTGCCTATCTGCTGTTATAGCCTCAGACTGACCAATGGCTTGTGAGTGAAATTAGTGGACAAAAGCCATATGGAAACTTGTTTTGTGTGTGTGTGCATGAATGCTTATATCCCTATGTCTTTTGCATTGATACTTTGTTGGTGATGGTGACATTATTGTTTACATCTGTAAACAATGTTCTATAGCATGGCAGTTTTGACTAGAAGACCAATGGAAAAAATATCTCACTTGAAAAACAACTAAAAAGGTTATCCAGTCAAAGGATACTGCCTCAAGAAGTGTCATTAAAACCATGCCAATATGGAAAAAGCAAACAGGATATCGACAATGACGATGATGTTAGAAACATAACATCCCAAAAAGAGCTTATGTAAAATTACAATGGAAGGTACTAATTAAAATCTGAACACTTTAAAATGAGAGATGTTATATCGAAAGACATAAAAAGGTTTCCTCTCTAAGGACGGTGTTTATAATCTGAAACATTCTCATTTTATAACATCTCCAAGATGTAGGCATGGCTGTGTGATTATAAAGTTTGCTTCCCAACCACATGGTTTTGGGGGCTTGTTACCACTGCATGGCACCTAGGGCAAGTGTCTTCTACTATAGCCCCAGACCAACCAAAGCCTTGTGAGTGGATTTGATAGATGGGAACTGAAAGAAACCAATTGAGTGTGTATGTGTGTGCATGTGTGTGCATGTGTGTGTGCATGTGTGTAAGTGTTTGTGTCTCCTTGACATCGCGTGATTGCCGTAAATGAATGCCTTTCATTTCCAGTATTCTATGAAAATATGTCTAATCAGGGGAAAAGATAACCTTACTTGGAAGCAGGTAAGATCTGGTGCCAGGATGAGTATTTGGACTTAGAAAATTTGCCCCAATAAAATCTGTCCTGCCCATGCAGGTAAGAAAAAGTGGATGTTATGATGATGATGATGATATAACATCAAATAAATTTAATCAAATAAATTCAAATCAAACTACTGACCTTTTGTTTTGGTTGATGTATTTTCCGGCTGAAGGTAAGTTACATCCAAAGGACAATGTCCTATGGCATCTGAAGAATAATCTGATAGGAAGTGTAATGATGGTGACATCTTCAGCCCTACACTGGCTGTCAGCTGGCTAAACCACCAAGGAGAGCGACACATTTCTACTCTCTAGAATAGAAGATAACCAAGACAATCTAATAGGAAGATGATTTTAAATAAAATTTACAATATATTTATTTGGCAATACAAGAAATGATCTTTTTGACATACAGGTTTTGAATAGTTTCAATAGAATTGTTTAATATAAGTAGAATTGTACACTTTGCACACAAAATATCTTTCAAAATGAGGGGAATATGTTAAGATGTTATTGTTCTGGCTGTTGAGCTCCAGATCAGCCATGACTGAGCAAGCCTTGAACTTCTCACATTTTTGTTTGTTTAGAACAACATTGTTCAATGAATCCTTCCTAATGTAAGAAAGAATGATTTGAGGGAATTGGCAGTTACTTCTAGTAAATCAAAGTGCCCTAGGCTTTCTTGTTGGCTTGCATTAGATATAGTTAGATATATTTGACTTAGTGAAGGCACATGGCTCAGTGGTTAGAGTGTTGGGCTCACAGTCATGAGGTAGTGAGTTTGATTCCCAGACCAGGCTGGGTGCTGTGTGCTGTGTTCTTGAGCAAGACACTTTATTTCACAGTACTCCAGTTCACTCAGCTGTAGAAATGAGTTGCAACATCACTGGTGCCAAGCTGTATTGGCCTTTGCCTTTCCCTTGGATAACATTGGTGGCATAGGGAGGGGAGGCTGGTATGCATGGGTGACTGCTGGTCTTCCACAAACAACTTTGCCTGGACTTGTGCCTTGGAGGGGAACTTTCTAGGTGCAATCCCATGGTCATTCATGACCGAAGGGGGTCTTTACTTTTTTTTTCATATTTGACAGAGAAATCTGAATGCTAAAAGGTTAAAGTCTATATTTTCATGCTTATAACATAGGAATTGAAATTTAGTTGGCTGACAAATTCCTTTATATTCTAAAAATCAAGGCTTTCAGAGTAGCAGAATGGTCTGGTTTTGTAAAATACTTACATGATCTTCTGGTACAGCACATGCTTCAAGTTGTCTTTCTTTCTAAATAAAGGAAAATGCAAAAAAAACAGTTGAACAACAAGTCTCTGAATTTTTATTATTTAGTGTTAGAGGATACTGAAAATTAAAAATGTGAAGATACATCATCATCGTTGTTTTAATGTCCATTTTACCATGCGTGCATAAGTCAGATGAAATTTGTGTAGCCTCTGTGTGTGTGTGTGTGTGTGTGTGCGAGTCAGGGAAAAGCACTTAACCGTTACACTTGAAACATGAATTTAGTGGTAAGTTGAGAGCCAATATAATTCAGAGTTAGCTGCACAAAGTCGATGTGAAAAACGAAGAGCTGTGATATAATTCAGAGCTAGCAGACACGAAATTGGTGTGCAAATGAAAAGCTGTTTGTGGTACTACCAGTTGAGATGAAATATATTTTAGAGCTAGCTGATGCAAAGTTGGTGTGCAAAACCAAGAGGCTGCTCCATGTTGAAAGAGAGATGGTGCTCTTCTGCCGGCTATCTGCTAACTAATTAAAACTCCCACTTCTCTTATTGTGCCCAAGTCCCCACTACATGCAGCCTAGACATCTCACACCAATCTCTATGAAGGGAAACTTAAACACATTCTAATATGGAGATGTGCTAATCTTGTTTTCTTAAAAAGTACAAAGATACAATCACTACACAAACCAGGAAAACAATATCATATCCCACTTCCTGAACACAAACACTTGGCTATAATCCTCAAGGTTGAAATAAATGCTAGGCCTCACCACTACTAAGAATCTCTTCAACTTAGCAAATGTTGGCTTTCTTTTCAGTGCTAGAAAATACTTCATCCCTCATCACCTAACAACCACTAACCATTTACAAAGCTCAAGTGAGATCCACAATAGAGTACTGTTCCCTTATTTACTGCTACACACTGATATTTTAATTCACATCCAAAAAAGCTACTTGGATGATTGGCATGAGCTCCTCACCAGCACATACTAATCCCTGATATAGAGACGTGCTGTTTCCTTACTGGCTTTTATATCTACTTTGTTGTCTAATGTCACTCACTCATGTTATTTCATTTCACAAACCCGTGTTGTCCTCTCTCTCCAAATAGGCCCTGTACTAACCACTTTCCTATTTCTTCCCTTCTAGTATATCACAACCTTGGAATTCTTCCCTTGTCATGTTTTTCATGCAGCTGTCAACATGCAACTGTTCAAGCACATTAACTATATTGATCTCACTAATCTCCGAAGACCTGTTGAGACAATGTGCACAACATCTTCCTCCAAACCAAGGTAATAAAAAAAAAAAAGAGAGGGAATGATGGCAGGAGTTTTGTGAAATTGTTGCCTTGATTAGCTAGTGATCAAATGGCTGTAGAGACAGATAGGTAATGATGAAGATTGGAGGTGAGTAAGACATCAAAGGAGTTTCAAATGTGAGTGAGGAAGAGAAATAAGAGTGGATATTAAGTGGTGTAGCTTAAAATGAAAAACAATTGAGATTCTGCACAAGAGAAGTAGTATGTATCAATATCAACAAACATGATGCCTTCAGAGAGGTGATGAGAGAGAGATGTTATGAATGCAGGATGAAGGTTAGTCAAATAACTGCTGGTGGCTGGAAGAGTGGGGTGGTGGGTGTAAAAACAACAGATAAACTTAAAGTAATTATGAAATCTACTGAGTAAAATCATAATGGATTATTAATCAAATGAAATAAAATATTACCTTTTTCCCTTCTGATGTCATCCCACAGGTGAAGTTACGAATAAAATCTGGATACAAGTCAAAATCTCTGGAGAGCTGTCGCCACTTGCAACACTCGGGTCGTGTACACTGAACCCAGAATGGTAACAATTTGTCAGCCATGAACACACAGACTGAAGCTTCCATCTTGGCTTTTGATGACCATTCACTCTTCCATTTACAGAATGTTTCATAACCAAGTTTATGACTGAAATACAAACAACAGCTAATGCAAGTAAAAACACCGAGACATTTACTTTCTTCGTAGTTATTAAGACATATGTGGCAAGTACAGTAGCAAAGAAAGACAATATTGATAGTCATTTATCAATCAAGTGATTCTTTGACTATGATTCCAATATGCAGTAAGGGTATTAATTAAGTTGAAAGCTTGACAGAGTAGTTTAGTGGTTCATGAACCAATTTCAACTCTACTGGAACAAATTTGTGATAGCTCAAGAAGTAAGAAGCTTTGAGAAATTGACTTTCTTTGTAATGTTGCTACTGAGAGGAACATAGAGAGTAGATTAAAAAAGAGATAAGACATCAGACATTTATCTATCAGTGAATCATTAACTAAGATTCCGAGTGAAATTCTTAAACATTTTATAGAAGAGAATACAACTTACCTTCTGTAGAAATATTCAAAGCATTCATTACAAAAATGCTCTCCAGCTGATATATGATGCCAACGAGAAGTATAACCACTGCCAACACATCTACAAAAAAGGTAATTCACAATTACACTTTTTCTAAATTGTTTATATTTAAACAAGTTCATAGCAGAGACAGAATTTATAAATTTCTTCAGTAAAATTAAGCATTAATGTATAACTGTTTATTTTCAATAACTTGTGTGGAAAACAAATGCAAATGAATTATGGAATAAAGAAACTGATAAATGTACCAAGACTGATAATATTTTTAGTTCTGCATTTTTAATGCCAAAGCCACAGAATGAAGGGCAATGCCCATGACCTTTTGCAGGGCTTCTGGTATTGGTAAAAGAAAGAATTTTTAAACCAGAGATCCAATAACAATGTTTACAACAGGACAGACTCCACTTAAGGCACTCAAGTATCAGGTGGTGGTGGTATTAAACAAGGCAATGGATCACATCTACCATGTAAGTCTACCAGCTCCATCTAAATTGACTTAACCGTAACTTTCAATAGTCATGATAAAATCAAATACCAGTTCAACTAAATGACTTTTTGTATTAGGAATGCACACCAACCAGCTGCCTGCGATTTCAAAAAACTCCTCCATACAAAATAGAATATTCTTCAATGCTACATTCAATAGATTTGTGAGCCCTTTACATGTGTGACTTTTGTACCCACTGACATGCATCTAGCTTTCAAAAATTATTTCATTCAAAACTTACAGCCATCTGAACTATCTGGTATAATTTAGTAATTGTATAATTTAGTAATTAGATAAAAGACACAAACTCCAAAATATATTAAGACTATAAAGAAAATGCCATACCTCTCAGTGGAATTAGCAAAACATATGGGGATTGTTGCCGGACAACCAGATCTTTCGCATGCTCGCACAGGTTTCTTACCAGTGCCACTTACATCCCATGTTTCATCAAAGAATGACTTTCTTTTAATTCCACGGGCAGAACATCTGTCAAGAGATAAAGAATTCAAAATCAGATAAACCTTTAACCAAATAATTTTTTCAAATAAGGTCCTAACCTTACACACTGCTAAACAGATGATTTGGGTCATTTACTACAAATGTATCATCATCATTGTTTTAATGTTCACTTTTCCATGCTCACATAGCACAGATGGAATTTGTTGAGGCAGATTTTCTACAGTCATATGCCCTTTCCTTTGCCGACTCTCACCTGTTTCGAAGTAAGGTAATATTCCTCCATGACCAAACAGGTTTACACAGAAGATTGGCAGTGACACTCATTTATCACTATTGTGTAATGTCCCCATTTTCTTGGCACTTTGCTAAAAGAGCCTGGAAGCAATTGACTCATTTCTGCTTCTGAAAAGGTGTAAGCATCCAAGGAATCCATCATGCAGAATGCCTCCGCATGTACAAATGATCGTGAATGATTTTTTCCATGGACCCTACACTTATCTTCATTCTTGGGCTAGTTGCCAAATAGTGACTTCCGCTTTATGGATGGTGCCATCATCAATGGTGGAATGTGGTCATCCAGGGATAGGAGCAGTTTCCACCAATGTCTCACCACATTTGAACTGGCGATACCAGTGCTTGTCTACGGCATATGATGGAGTATCGTCACCATAAACTTCTTTCATCTCATTGAAAGTCTCTTTTCGTGTACTCTTTTCAAGTATAAGAACCTGATCACTGATCTGCATTCAACCGCCTCCATTATAACACCTTAGTCCACTTCAGCAACCTTAAAAGACAAACAAATACTAGTGGAAAGCTGCAATTTACAATGTAACTTGTAGAGACATGTGTGATTATACTTATACAAATTATATTTCCTGCAATAACCAGAAGTGGCTCAGGGGAAATCTTTAATGAATGCTCTTCATAACGGCTCTCTCGTGAGCTTCATGCAGGCGTTTTTGCTGTTATTTCCAGGCAGAACATTATAATCCAAATTACCTCAGTTCAAATAGCTGTCAAGGATAGATACCAAAAAATCTCTGAATCATCATCATCATCATGCTAGCAAGGGTTGGATGGTTTGACAGGAGTTGGCAAGTCAGAGCACTCCACCAAGCTTTACTTGTCTGCTTTGGTATGGTTTCTACAGCTGGATACCCTTCTTAATGCCAACCACAGAATGTGCTGGGTACTTTTTATGTGGTGTCAGCAGCAGTAATGTCACCAAATAATTTACAAGACAACCCCTTGTGGGGTGGGGGTAATAGTATTAAGAAAGGTGGCTTAGTGCTAGATGAGAGGTTAGAGTATGAGTAGAAGGACAAAAATAAGCATCTTGCAGTAAAGGAGATACATAGCGATAATACATTGGCATCCTACTCATGAAATCAAAGCAATACTGACTCTTAAAATTTTTTCTACAGCTTATGTAGCTTTTACATACATTACAAGCAAACATGACTTCAATTAATCTGTATAATCCTTGTGAAAATAAATTGCATTACCAGTAACATAAAATAAAACTGATATAAAAAGTATTCAAATAACATAACTACTGAGGTATAATAATATAATAGAATCATACCAAATCTAGAAGTAGATTGAACAATTTTTCAGACTTTCTCTATTTCTGTATTTCTTTACGAATAAGTATCAAACAATGATTTGATTTATTACCTGGATGATGTTGAAGTGTCTTGTGATGTTTTATTTGACTGGACAGCCTGAACACTGGTCATCTTCACTCTGTCAATAGAAATAGTAAAATAATTTTAAGTAATCCTTATTCTCAGTAAGACAATTAAAGAATATCCTCACCATTATTATTATTTTATGTCTATTTTATCATGCTTGCATGTATTAGACAGGTTTTCTCTAGCACAGAGTTGCAACACTTGTTGCAATAATTTGGCATCTTCTTTGTGAGATCCAGTCTCTTGAAATCAGCTTTCACTTTTCATGCCAACCTTGATCTACTTTCATAGGTTCCTTCCATATGGATTACCTGGCAAATCATTACTCAACTGTCATCCTCCACATGCATCACATGTCGACACCAGCTCAGTTTTCTCTCAAGAACTCTATATCTGATTCTTTTTATGCTCAGTTTTTCTCTCAGCTCATTTGTGTTCTGTTGCTTGCTCACCCACACTAACATACATCCATTTCTATCTGGCCTTTGCATATCTTCTGCTACCATGCAACATCACATATTGTGCACAAGCATTGTACAATCTGCCTTTTGCTCATAGGAAAAAACCTTTTGATGCAAACATCTGCTTGTAACAAAAGGTTTATTTCTATAAAAGTTACTTGAACTTTTCTACCTCAGTCTTACTCTGGTTGCTATGCTTTTAGAACATTCCACTATTACTAACTAGATAAGAGAAGTTATCAACCAGTTCTAAGGAGCCCTCTTAATATTGAAAGTATTTTTTTAGGGGGTAATCTTCCAAGTTCAATATAATAAAGTACCCTTTCTCCTCAAATCTGTAATCTTGTATCAGTGTAAGAACAAATATGTTTCCTTTCATTTCTCTCTTAGTAATTACCACATTTTTTTAAAGGAATTAAATATTTCTTTTCAGTGTCATGTGGACTTGTTTTATAAGGCATAGTGGTAGTTTGCTTAATTATTTTTGCCAAGTTTTGATAGAAAAAAACGTTTTGAACATTTTGCATTCAATAGTTTTCTATACCCAACACAATGGTAGCAAAACAAGTGGGTAACACCCTTCAAAAAACAGTAAAACATTTCTGAAGACACCAAATAAAATCAATTTGCAGAAAGAAGGAGCAATAAGTTTTTACTAAATGCATTGACGGTAGTTTTGGAAATTAGTTTGGCAGCAGTTCAAAAGAACTTGTTGATTCATTTGAGAACATACATGGGGATAAAAAAACTGATCTACATTTGGTTCATAGAGAGATTCTTTATGATCTAAAAAGATCAATTATGGTACTATTTACTTGACCTTCAGGACAGAGGGTGATGCTCTACATCAAGTGGGCATAGTGCATAAAACATAGACCTACAGGCTCACACTCCAATTTACGAGTCAACTTAACTTCAAGGTGATAGTCGAGGGCATTAGCAATGACATTGACCTTTGGTTTGTTCTCTTTTTTATGTATTGCAGTACAGGTTGGTGCTAAGGTAACAAGGAATGATGTATGGTCAGGAAGGTCAGCATGGATTTGCAAGTCCTTGTGAGCCTTCAAAACCTCAAGGCCATTCCAGAGTTGTGTCCATCATCAGTGCAGAAACAAAGATTTTAGAGGCTGCCCTTTCCCAATGTTATTGTTCAATGCTCTGGAAATAAGAGATTGATCCAGATTCAGTTCATATCATATCAAAGTTCACCCCACCCAGCAGTACCATTCTATTCACTTATGAGGACGGGGACCCATATAGAGACTGAGGGGAACTGGTAGTCCATAATGGGAGGAGAAATCCAGCTCTGACAGAAAGCTACCAAGAGACTGCAGGAAACGCATGCCCTCTGGGACTCATAAGATAACCAACGAATTAGTGTGAACAGTGGTCGGGAAATGAAAACTAGGAGCACCCAAAAATAAGGTTTGGTCAAAACCACTCAAGAATGAATAAAATACCTTGTGGAGAATTTCAGGAATGAAACCCACTAAAGAAATGCTTAGATATATTTTTGGTCAACTCCGTAACAATATGAATGGTGAGCAAGCAGATTTGCGAGATACCTGACCCAACCTACTTAAAATGTTCTCATTTGTGTGTGGGTGTGTTACTCTAAATGCATTTTTTTTTTAATTAATAAAAAGCTGAGTATACAGTGCTCTGGTGCACTACAACTCTTCACTAATGTTGTCCAGTTTTAATTATTGCATTTCTGATAAACCTATGTTTAAATTGTATTTATCAAATTTGTAATACGTCCATTGTCTAACGTCCTTCTACAATCCCCTCGTTTTTAAATAACTTTCTCTTGTAATCCCCATGTCCTGAAGTTTTATTGTATGCAGGAGCGAATAAAGGAACAATAATACTCATAATCATTACAATTATTTTAAAAAGTAATTAACACAGATTCCTCATTAAACTGAAACATAAAATAGTGTCATTCCACAATATAATGTAGGGTCGAGGTATTAAATATGTAAGTGAAGGAAAATAATAACAAAATGAACAAAGTGCGTCGTTATAGACAGTCACGTGACAAACTTAACACCGGAAAGTAAACATGGCGGCCTGCAGAAGGAAAAAGTCAACAAAACATGAAAACAAGAGAATATTATGATATTTGGCTATAAAAGAGGAGACTAGTAGACTGAATTTGTCGGAAAGCCTTCTAGATACAACGCCCTAATTATACTGGTTGAAAATTAAAGAATAAAAACTCATTAATGTAGAGCAGCAACTACATGACGCATGTACATCAATATAATTGTTTTAAAAGAAATTATGCAAAACTACTAAAAAGATTAATTGGTATAAAAGTTGTACGGAAACTATGTTTTAGATAATATTGCAATACACAAATATTCAATAACAAAAATATATACAAGTATATTGTGCAGAATAAAAACATGTACTAACTCAAATTACAAGAAAACATTTTTTTAACATCAAATTAAATAAGAATCGAAAAGTTAAAATCTATATTATTGATACTAATTATTCCTATGCTCTCTCTCTCTCTCTCTCACACACACACATTATATATATATATATATATATATATATATGGACCAAGAACTAGTTTATAGTAAATTTAAAGGGAGAGAGAATAGCAATAAGGAAATAAATTTTGGAAATTCTTTGCTAAGTAAAAATTAAGAAAAAAAAAAACCTGATATTCACTTTTAACTAAAACAGATTCTACAATAAGAGGAGGTTACTTATGTGCATGCAATAAGTTTGGGATAAAACCAAATTAATTTCCAATGGAACCGATTCAGATTTTCGGAAACAGGAAATTGACAACCACCCCATGTTTCTGACACAATAATGACAAAGCTTTAAGGTGCCAACAAACAAGCTGAAAATAAACTTTGCAATACATAGTAGGGTACGGTTTCTAAATGATGCAGTACTTTATCGAAATAGAGTATTTAAAAAAATTATCTCGTATAATAAAACAAAGTGCATGCAAATGAATACAAATGTTAGCTTCCTCACCAAAAAATTAATTACACGTCTGTTCAACATATATGTCAACAGTGAAGCATTCTAACTTTACGACTAAAATTACTGCTACTTTAAAAATACTACACGCTGCTACTTTCTGCGCAATTGTTTTATAACTCTTATTTATACTATAAACATTTCCCCTTAGAAATTATATGTAACCTAAACTGAGGTTTTAATAACTTCTCAGGAAATTAAACAGATTAACAATAATCGTTCAAACATAAAAATAATGTTAACAATCTTCCATATATTCACTTGGTTTAGGTACCACATGGCGATATTTAACATACGACAATGTTTGTTAACAATAACAAAAACCGAAGTACCATAATCCTTTCTCTTCGAGTTAAATCAAACATTGATGTTTTTATATATATATCTAGAATGTCTGCATACAGAACTCTGACGGCTGTGCGAAAAATAGGAAGCAATTAATTCTATCAATCTTTCAATTAAGACAATTTCGAAGAGAAAAAACAGCAGAAGACACTTTTAAAAAACTATTCGACTTTATTAACAAATACAAATCCATGTTTATTATTTCTTAGAACGTTAGCTTACTACAAAGCTTTAATAACTCTCAAATTAACAATAAACTCCTAGTATTCAACATTACTATTAAAAAATTTTCTTTCCTTAATAGATTCAACCGTGAAAATTAAATGTATTCGGTGTTTTTTTTTTGTTTTTTTTTTTTTGCTTTGTCTCCTGCAGAAATGGTACTGCCAAAAGTTCAACATGTGTATAAAAGAACCAATTACTTGTCTTCCACTCTACCACCATCGCTACAACACTTAAAACTATGTATCTTCTCTATACCTAAAGCTTTGTCAAGTTTACAGTATTTAAAATGCCATTATGCAGATTAAATGACGTCATCATTTCTAAACATGGTTGCTGTATTTTTTCCCCCCCAATCTATTTCCCTCTCTTTTGTTTTGTTTTAGGCGTCAACACTAAGAAAACAAGGATTTTCAGAGACTTACCACATAAACAAGCTCAGCTGCCTGGGTCTTGTCATTGTTATAGTGTAGCCTGATGGGAATTAATACTAAAGCCTCGCTTTCACCTCACATCTTTCTGTAATTATTCTTCATGTCTTCCAAATCAATTTGGAAACTGGGCAATTACTCATAATTAAACCTGCATTACGTGAACTATAATCTTTCACACGTGTTCTATTATTTTATTTTAATTTTGCTCACCTTCTCTCCACTTTTTTTGTTGGTAGTAGTAGTAGTAGGTGTGGTATTAAAATCTAGGTTTGATAGTTATATTTTAAAAGCAAGTAAATGGATTTCTGTTTGTTTCCACGATTAGGGAATATTCCAGCTGTTCGTTCAAAAGAATGACATGATCATTGTAGAATAGTGCAAGAGATTGCGTGTACCTCAAGATGCGTGTGATGTTAACTTTCAGGTAGACGCACTGTTGCATCCCTCATATATATATATATATATATATATATATATATGTGTGTGTGTGTGTGTGTGTGTGCGTGTGCGTATGTATGTATATGTGTGTGTATATATGTGTATGTGTGTGAACTTATGATAAAGACAACGCTTATATTTGTTGCCTACGTACGTTTCGCCATTGGGATTGTTTGGTTGTTTTGAACCTCATTGGATATTCCAAGTGTAACTGGATGCTTAACCACAATGTATCACCAGGGAAATACTTTATTGCGTTTATGTAGTTTTGTATATTGACATCTACACACACGCACACATACACAGACATGCACACATACACACACATACACATACGATACGTACATATATATATCTACATCTATTTATTTATACGCACACACACAGAGGCAAATCCAAGAACAAAAAAAAACAACAAAAGTCAATTGTACATACATAGTGAATACATTAGATTAAAGCTCTGTAGAAGTTTTAATTCGTGGATTATACAGTCATGTCCTCTATGGCCATACACCCCTGCTGCCCTATGCATATTATCTGTCCTCTGTAAAAACTCCCTCATCAGCCCAATACCTACTGTAGGCCCCTTGCCTCCATTCGCCCTCATATGTCCCCATTTACTGCTGGCCCTCCCACTCTCTCTCTCATGTACCTATCTGCCTACTCTCCCTGCCCTCACATATCTACCTTAATAAAGCCACTCCAATTTCTTTTATCTTCATTTGCTTCAGTCATGTCCTCCCCATCTCTTAATATATCTCCTCACACTCTTATGGAACATGCTTTGCTATCCCCTCTGTACTACTTATACTCACCTCCTGTCCTCTGTTTATAGCCCCAATACATCTCCAACACCATCTATTTCTCTCTCTATCTATCTAACTATCTCTCTATCTTTCTCTGTAACTCTCTCCCACTTTCCTTCTTGTCCTACTGGGGTAACCAAGTTTTCCCTCTATAATCAGACAACTATCTCTGTCCCTCTGTTATGCTCTAACCTCTTGCCGGGCACACAGCCCCTTCCCTCACTTCCACTCCCTCTCTCAGCTTTGAGGTGTTTGTCTTACAAGTTATTTGGTGACCCTGCTGGTGTTGTTCCATGTCAAAAGTACCTGTGCTGGTGCCATATAAAAAGCACCCAGTACATTATGTAAAGTGGTTGGCATTAGGAAGGGCATCCAGCCATAGAAACCATGTCAAAACAAACAACTGGAGCTTGGTGCAGCTGTCTCCCAGTACACACTATAAGGTGGTTGGCATTTGGAAGGGCATCCAGCGGTAGAAAACATGCCAAAGCAGCTGGCACCGGAGCTTGACACAACCCTGTGGTTTACTATATCCTGCCAAATCATCCAACCCTTGCCAGCATAGAAAAGGGATGTTAAATAATGTTGATGATGATGATTATGATGATATTAAAATGTCCCCCACCCCAACATTTTCAAGAAGGTAGAATGTAATTTAACAGAGGATTGGGTTGCTATTTCAACAACTTCATAGAGGCTCCTTTGTATATTTGTATACTCTGATGGTAGTAACAATGGAAGCAGGCACGTGAACATGATCTAAACATAATAGAATTTTCCCATGGATTTCAAACATTTTGAAAGGTCTTTCCACTCAGTAACCCTATTTCATTATCTAACATCAACCTCGTTTTCCCAGTTCCATCTCTCTCAGCTGACAGAGATTCAAAACTCAGATTTCTGTCCCTGTAATTATTATCAGAGCCCTCCTTTGGTTGTTTCTAGTCTATTGATTTTTCTGTGTTAGTTTTGATCCTACACTTACTAAGAATTTATTAAAACCAACTACATCACCCATATTATTTATGGCACAACATAATCAGTAAAATAATGAGTGCAACTTGAGTTTCTAGATCAATTTCTAGTAACGTTTCTTAACACACTTCATAACACTTTAATGTTGTTTTATTAATTTCAAATAATAGGAGTGGCTATGTGGTAAGTAGCTTGCTTATCAACCACATGGTTCTGGGTTCAGTCCCACTGCGTGACACCTTGGGCAAGTGTCTTCTACTATAGCCTCGAGCCGACCAAAGCCTTGTAAGTGGATTTGGTAGACGGAAACTGAAAGAAGCCCGTCGTATGTATGTATATATATATATATGTATGTGTGTGTATATGTTTGTGTGTCTGTGCTTGTCCCCACAACATCGCTTGACAACCGATGCTGGTGTGTTTACATCCCCGTAACTTAGCAGTTCGGCAAAAAGCGGCCGATAGAATAAATACTAGGCTTCCAAAGAATAAGTCTTGGGGTCGATTTGCTTGACTAAAGGTGGTGCTCCAGCATGGCCACAGTCAAATGACTGAAACAAGTAAAAGAGTAAATAGTAAAGAGAGTAAAAGGCTGCCAACTGGTAGAGTGGTTAGCATGCTGAACAAAATAGTGAGTCCTTATGTTCTGAATTCAAATCCTGAGGTTGATTTTTCCTTTCATTTTTTTTAGGGCCAATAAAATAAGTATCAGTTGAGCACTGGGATCAATGTAATTGACTAGACCCCTCCCCCAAAATTTCAGGCCTTGTGCCAATAGTAGAAAGGATTGTTGTCTAATATTTTATCATTATGATATTAGTAAACCTGGGTGTCTTCCACTAGAGCTTTGGGCTGACCAATGCCTCATGAGTATATGGAAACTATGTAGGAGCTATATATATATATATATATATATATATATATATATATATATATATATATATATATATATATATATATATATATATAAAAGTTACGAAGGGTATTGGAGTCAACCAAGCCCTAAAGATACAGGTAATACCGAGTAAGTGCTGTATACCGACTAGTTTTGCCCCTGACGTGGTTGCAACATGAGTGGGGAATATAACATGGGTCGTGTATTAGCATGTGTATATATAAAAAAGAATAAGATAAAGAGACAAATGGCATAAGTAAAATTATATTTTATATAGAAAGTCTTACAGCTGTTTCAGGGAAAATTCAATGTATCCCTTCATTGGAGACGGTAATAGTAGAAGAATGGATTATTACATCTATATGAGGAGATTTACAGTAAGAAATGAGAGCGATGCATAGAAGAAAGAACAAAGAAGAAAAAGTACTTGGAGTATAGTTCCATTCCAACAGTAAACATCCATGTAAAGAATCCGTGTGGGTATTTTCCAGAGATAATTATAGTTGCAATAGTGGATATATATCATATCGTATCCAGTTTACAATGATATACAATATGATATTTGATTTTTTAAAACCTAGTACTTATTCTAAACCATTAAGTTACATTTGCTAAACCATTAAGTTACAGGGATGTAAACACACCAACACCCATTGTCAAGTGGTAGTGGGACACACACACACACACATGACAGACTTCTTTCAGTTTCCGTTTACCAAATCCACTCATAAGGCTTTGGTCAGCTCTAGGCTATAGTAGAAGATACTTGCTCAAGGTGCCACTCAGTTGGACCAAACCCAGAGCCATGAAAGTTGTGAAGCAAACTTCTTACCACACAGCCACGCCTGTGCCTATACCAATTTTCAACTCATTTCTCTTATATTACAAGAAATATTCCATTAGTTATGATATATGCAATTGTATTCTACATTCATTAATTTCATGTTTCAGTGACAATCTCATTATGTATGAAACTCACAACTACTGATATAGGTAACTAAAGTGTTAAAAAAAAAGTTGAACTTATACAAAGGTTTAATTATTCAAAATATGATCCCTGAACAGCTCTGCATTTCTCCTATTGATTAACTTGGTCATTTATGTCTCTTCAATAAAAATGCAAAAGTGGCAAGTGGTCACTCTCCTTGCTCCCCTATTAGCTCCATTCTCCACTGCTCCATTCCTAATCTGTTTTATTCAATCCTTTCGGTGCCAAATCACTTGAGAGTGTTCCCGGTTCTTTGATAAAAACTCAATGTTTTAAATTAGTCTTAATGAAAACTTTCTATCAATATTCCATGATAATAAGGCAGCAAGCTGGCAGAATCACTAGCATGCCAGGCAAAATGGTAAGCGGAATTTAGTCCATCTGCACGTTCTGAGCTCAAATTCTACCAAGGTTGATTTTCCCTTTATCCATTTGGGGTTGATAAAATAAGTACCAGTTAACACTGGGGTCAATGTAATCAACTTATCCCCTCCCCCGAAATTGCTGGCCTTGTGCCAAAATTTGAAACCAATATTTCATGATAATTTATGTTCTAAACATCGGCTTAATACTGGCAAATGACAGTTATTTTACTAAATTCAAAATTAACTGCAACACAAGTAGTGTACTTCAAGTGAGATATATTAGGTTGTTTGGAAAATAACATCATGATTTTAGCTGCCTTAAAGGCCACAGCCAAAGCAAATTGACCCTGTACTTACGTTTTATAAAGTCTGGTACTTATTCTACCTGTTTCTTTTTACCAAACTGCTATCTGGGGACCAACAAACACCAGTCGTCAAGTAGTGAGAGTGGGGTGACAAACACAGACATAAAAACACACACAAGGTATCAGAATGCAAGACCTGGCACCAGTCCTGCTTTTCCTCACTTCAAAGATTTGAGCATACATTGGGGAGACAGCACATAACATAGGTGAGCAGATTTTCCAGATTAAATTCCATATTCTGTGATTTATGATCTATATATTTGAAAGCTTAGAAAATTGTTTTTCTTCAAATTTATTAACCCTTCTTTGATATTCATCATTATTTCTAAATGAAGATGAATGACATCTGCCAAGACAAGTCATGATTGTATATAGTGTCTTGATTTATTCTCTCTGAAAAACTGAACTTATACAAAGGTTTAATTATTCAAAATATGATCCCTGAACAGCTCTGCATTTCTCCTATCGATTAACATGGTCATTTATGTCTCTTCAATACAAATTCAAAAGTTCTGATACCAAGAAATTCTTGAATTTAGTTTCAACCTCAGTTTTAAAACGGAAGTTTTTTTTGTCTTAAAAAAGTGTCTAGATACTTGAAAAAGCGATAGTCAGTGGGTGAAAGATCAGGGGAATATGGAGGATGGGGTAAAGTCTCATATCTCAAGTCTGTGAACTTGTACAATGTCATCCTGGAAATATGCAATTGACTGTTGTTTCCAAATGCTGATCAAGGGTGGATGGACATCCTCTACCTTCTTGATCTTCAAGGCTCTCATCTCCACTTCAGAATCTCTCAAACCACAGTTGTACTGTCCAATCACTAGTGGACCATTCACTATGATGATGTTGTCCATGCACATTGCGTCTTCTAGGTTTTTTCTTTTTCATTTTTATTTCAGAAATTAAGCCGTTACGGTGATGTCCAAATTCCTTTCTCTTAAATGTTCACAATGTTCATTTAAAACAGTGGTTCCCAAAGTGAATGGTACTGCCACCACCTCCTGGGGAGGGGACAGTGGAAAGATCCAAGAAGGCATTGAAGAAAAGAGGGGCAATGGATGTAAAAGAAAATAAAATAATGGGTTAATTAGGTTAAGTTTTATTTGTGTAATGCAGTTATGAATTTACTGCAGAAAGTGGTTTATATTTGTGGTGTTCATAAGTGGGGTGGTGGTGCTAGGAATGTGACCCGGGTGCCAGGTGGGCTGTAGCCTGAAAGAGTTTGGGACCCACTGATTTAGAAGAATGTCTGACTCTTTCTGTTTTTTTTCTTTTTTGAGAATTGCTACTGGAAGAGGTTAGGCTGCCTTGTCCCTTATCGAAGATGTTGTTTTGATCATTATTTATGACAGCAATGCAAATCTAGTATGAGACACCAATCATCATCATCATCTACATCATCGTTTAACGTCCGCTTTCCATGCTAGCATGAGTTGGACGATTTGACTGAGGACTGGCAAGCCAGAAGGCTGCACCAGGCCCCAATCTGATCTGGCAGAGTTTCTTTAGCTGGATGCCCTTCCTAATGCCAACCACTCCGAGAGTGTAGTGGGTGCTTTTACGTGCCACTGGCATAAGGGCCAGTCACACGGTACTGGCAACGGCCTCGCTCAAAAGGTGTTCTCTTACGTGCCACCTGCACGGGAGCCAGTCAAGCGGCACTGGCAACGACCTCGCTCGAATGATTTTCTAACGTGCCACCAGTACAAGTGCTAGAAGGCGACGCTGGTAACGATTACGCTCAAACGGTGCCATTTACGGGCCACCAGCACGGAAGCTAGACAGCTGCTCTGGCAATGAACACGCTCGGACAGCACCATCAGTGCTCCACTGGTGCAGGCGCCAGCCATCGAATATGGTTCAATTTCGATTTGACTTCGAAATCGAAATTGAACCAATGTTGTGTAGAAATGGTTCCTATGTGTGGATAGTTAAAAAGGAGTGAAGGGTAGTAGTATTAGTAGTATTGGATTGTGTGTGTATAAGAAATAAATTCATGGTCATTAATGTACAGAAGTAATGCAGAAGTAAAATTGCAGGGAACTTAACTGAATCATGTAATTGAGAGTCACTGCCAAACTAGTCAAAGCCTTTGCTGATGTTAAAAGCAATAACATTGTTTTTATTAAAGTCCTTAAAGATAAGAGACTACTGGCATGTGCTGAAACAAAGCAGGCCTCCGGAAGATATAAGCTCCATGGTAGCTATATTAGTTGTCTTTGAAAAGGGAGAGTGACTCAAGGTGATAAAAGAAGATTGTTTGACTCTGTCTTCGTCACCTATCAAATGTTAGATAGAACATTAGCTGAAAAGATCAGAAAGGTTATTCTTCTTGAGAATAGGACACACTAACATTTACTTTGTGTCTAACACCATTATTTGAACATCGCCACCACCACCACCATTGCTGCTGCTGCAGCCACTGCCACAGTTTATTTCATTCTTATCTTTCCTTTGCAATGGCCAATCACTGCAACCATAACAATCTCTATTTAGCTTAGAATACTTTATTAATACAATTTCTATAAATTTCAGTTAGGTTTAGTAATCCAACGAAGTCTATTCTAATCATTTACAAATATCTTTTATTCACTTATCTTTACAATCTATAGTAACTTTGTCTTCTTTCAAACTGTATTAAGTATTGCATGCAATCTTTCCATTTCATTCTCTCTTATGCTTTCCTACAATTCACTAAACCACAATTCTTCTCTCCAGCTGGATTCCAACTTTTTCACCTCTTCCCCAGTATTTCATTTCATCATATTTTTCCCTGAGGGAAGGCCTTCCTCTCCTAGATTTTGTTGGTTTTGAATTGTCATTGATGCTTCTGAAAATTTGCTTTTTACAAGCTATGGGGTGTTGGCTCTATGTAAACCCATTTTTATCTCTGGAAAGATGTGGTCCATACTAGTCTAACCTCCATCTTTTGATCTACCCATCATGGGAGGCTCTACAAGGAGTTTGCACTTCACTGGCATAGTTCTTGGGATCACTGAAGCACACAGGCCATCACATCAAAACAAAGGCTGGACCATGTATTGTTTCATCCTTTCAGGGTCAATTAAAAGCATCAGAGAAGCAGATTGGGGGAAAATAAAAGAACATCAGACTGGATGTCTTGTATTTTTTCTGGATCCTTGTATTCTGAGTCAAATCCCACTATGGCCTACTTGGGTGGTAGCTATAATCTATTACCCAACTCAACACTTGCCTATGGCACTTTGCATGCTTTTACCACAGCCCACTGTTGCAAGCATTTAGGCCATGTATATGGGTGGAAATGAGCTGCTTGGCGGAGGTCCGCGCTCTCCGAGATTTGAACTACAAAAATATTGATTGTTGTGAAAAGGTTTCTTTTTTTTGCCTTTCCCATCTATATCATTCATTGATATTTCATACACATTCACATCTGACACTATAGTTTCAAAAGAACTAAAATGTTTATTATTGCAATTGAATAATAAAAAGGATAAATATGCTTTTACTCAACAATCCCTATTTGGGACTTTTCAAAAAAAATTTATCATAATTTCCAAAATAATTTACATGAAAATTTGAATACTATACATCATTTTAACTCCTACGACACCTGACAAAGTAAAAAAATATGAATAGTCAAAACTATTGAAAAGGTTCCAAGATGCAACTCTTTCTTTTACTCTTTTACTGGTTTCCGTCATTTGACTGCGGCCATGCTGGAGCACCGCCTTTAGTCGAGCAAATCGACCCCAGGACTTATTCTTTGTAAGCCTAGTACTTATTCTATCGGTATCTTTTGCTGAACCGCTAAGTGATGGGGACATAAGCACACCAGCATCGGTTGTCAAGCAATGCTAGGGGGACAAAAACAGACACACAAACATATACACGCACATACATCTACATATATACGACGGGCTTCTTTCAGTTTCCGTCTACCAAATCCACTCACAAAGCTTTGGTCAGCCCGAGGCTATAGTAGAAGACACTTGCCCAAGGTGCCACGCAGTGGGAATGAACCCAGAACCATGTGCTTGGTAAGCAAGCTACTTACCACACAGCCACTCCTGCGAAAATTTTAGAAAAATAAAAAAGAAACAATGGAAATTTTAACGGTGAGTGTATTAAATTAAAAGGCACCAAAAGAGAACGACTCTTCCCAGATACAACATGAATACAAAAATTTGGCAGTTAAAGGGTTAATCAAATATATTTTAAAGTTAATAAGCAACAGCTGGTGTATGACACAATGACTGTCTTGATAAAGATAAACTTCTATGGGGGGTGAGGGGATGTGAACTCCAACATATGGCTCAAGAGAACTATTAAAGTTTCACATCCCATTGACAACAAAGAAAATTAAATAATAGACTTTCTGCTTCTATTATTTTCGGTGCATACAAAAAGACAAAAAGGTTAACATAACCTACAGTACGAATTGTTCTTAACTTTAGAAGATTTGGGAAAGGAGTATCTTTGCATACTCTTTTACTCTTTTATCTGTTTTAGTCATTTGACTGCGGCCATGCTGGAGCACCACCTTTAGTCGAACAAGTAGATCCCAGAACTTATTCTTTGTAAGCCCAGTACTTATTCTATTTGTGTCTTTTGCTGAACCGCTAAGTTACAGGGACATAAACACACTAGCATCGATTGTTAAGCGATGGTGGAAGGGGAGATAAATACAAATACAAACATATACATACGATGGGCTTCTTTCAGTCTCTGTCTACCAAATCGACTCACAAGGCTTTAGTCGGCCCAAGGTACCACGCTTCCAGACCACATGGTTTGGGTTCAGTCCCACTGCGTGACACCTTGGGCAAGTGTCTTCTTCTATAGCCCCGGGCTGACCAAAGCCTTCTGAGTGTATTTGATAGACAGAAACTGAAAGAAGCCTGTTATGTGTATGTTTGACAACCAGTGTTGGTGTGTTTATGTCCTCCATAACTTAGCAGTTCAGCAAGAGATGATAGTATAAGTACCATACTTAAAAAAAAAAAGTACTAGGGTCAATTCATTCAGCTAAAAATTCTTCAAGGCTGTGCCCCAGCATGGCCACAATCTAATGACTGGAACAAGTAAAAGATAACAGATAAAAGATATGAAGGATAGTTTAAAAAAATAAAAACAGTTGTAATATGCATTAGAAGAAATAACAACATAAAAATTTTTTTATATTTGCATTTATTGGAGTAATGGTTTAAAGTATGAATAAGCATATTCCATTTTTAGATAAATATGTTTATTCAGAGTAGTTAGTTGCTCTCTTTTCAAAAAATATATTTTACAATTCTGATACCTAAAAGTCAAAGATTTAGAAAGGCAAAACGAAAAAAAAAAAAAAAAATTTGCGTTTTATCAATGCTTCAGTATTCTAGGTGTGTGTGTGCGTGTGCGTGTGCGTGTGTGTGTGTGTCATCATTATCATCATCGTTTAACGTCCGCTTTCCATGCTAGCATGGGTTGGACGATTTGATTGAGGACTGGTGAAACCGGATGGCAACACCAGGCTCCAATCTAATTTGGCAGAGTTTCTATATATAATATTAGGGATAAAATTCAAAATTACAGGTAAAAACTATTAATCGATTTAAATTTCTTTCTATTTGAAAATTGGTTATGAAACACGTGTAGTCATTTTACTATCTTGATCTTATGGTATTTACTTTGTATTATATTATACTTATTTATTGTACTTCTAATTATAAATTTTTTTCTATATGTGACAGTGGATTTTCATCGATGAGTTCATAAACCTTGGTTCTTTTCCCTAATACTATATATTTATGTATATATATATATATATATATATATAGAAATACTTCAGATAAAATATTTAAAGTGTGTGGTGTGTACATGCATGCATGTGATGCGTGTGAGTGAATTTTGTGAAAAGGAAAATCTTGCATGCAAAAATGCAATGAAAATAAAAGAAAGAAGCCAAGGTATTCCTAAATAATTTTCTACGCTGAAATTCTTTATATCTGGTCCTAGTTCTAGTAAGATTTTATAAAATTTGATAGCATCGTCTGTTATAAATACCAAGTCAGGTAATAGCTTTTTTTCCATGACTCAATAACCAGTATCAGTTATGCAAAAGAAAAGCGTTGACGGAAAGACTTTGGGTTGTCATCTTCCTCGTTTGCCAAGTTCTGAGGAGAAAAGTAAAGAAAAGAATAATGTTACCAAAAGAAGATGCATTAACAATAATAATAATAATAATAATAACAATAATAATAAATCAAAGATGCAGTGAAAATGCTACCAATAATGTTATGTTGAAATAATTGTAGAACTGTTCATTTTTAGAATATTTTTAGTTACATTTTTCTAATTGGGTCTACTATAGTAAAGATAACTTGAATGAAGTACAAATACGAAAATTTAAGATGTTTCCAGAATACTGGAAATTAGAGTCTTACTGACCATAGAGAATGTTTCTAAAAATGGTACCTCATCAGCAATCATAAAGTGTTGATTGTAAATTTTGGAGAGGATCTACAGACCCAAAATGAGCATCAAGAGAGACAAGTTTACTTAACAGTAAATATGAAAGAGATTTTTTTTTTTTAATTTGAGAATATTATTGTACTAATATTTGAGTTCCTGCTACTCATTATTTTGTATAAATTGATCAGTGGCTCCCAAATGGTATGCAGTGACATGGTGGTGAGTTGTGGGATGTAACTTGCTGTGCTGTGAAAATAAAATTATATTAAAAGAATATGTGAGTAGTAAAACACTGCAGGGGTTGCTGAACAGCAGAAAGTCTTTAGAGAACAAGCTCCCCTTATGCAAGTGCTTTGGCCCTTAACTATAAGGGGGCTGGACTGCATCCAGGTCATGATTCCTGGATGCCTCTCTACTGTCACAGTTTGTGCTACTGTCCACATTGTAATCCTCCTGGATGGCTAAGTTGCCCCACAGACAAGGTACCTTGGGTGTTGTAACCAGTTCAGTCTGATACATATATAAATACTTTTCCTTAATATAAAGTGCACTAAAATGTTTTATTTGATCTCAAGTGTAGCGTAAGAAAAATGTCTAGGAACCACTGCCTTAGACAAGCACAATTATCAACTTAGATAAAAGTAGACTCTTCTCTAAATCTATGGTCAAATGGCCAATACTATATAGATATCTCAGATAATTTATAGAGCTGAGTAAATCTGCAGATGATATTAACCTGTAAAATGAATTTGAAATATTAATATACTAAAATAAGAAAACAAATGTCTGAACAGCAGAATCTCAGAAGAGTAATTTATCTTGAGCAATTCAAAATAGAATCATAAGTTACTCTATTTTTATAACCATGGTATCCAAACTTCTTCCATATTTCTGGCAGTCAACAAAAATTTTACAAAAAGAGTCTTTTTAATTTTTGCTATTCCTTTTCCAAGATCAAAAAATATATTGAAAGCTTGTTTGTTACATAATAAATAAAAAGAAAACCTTATCAAGTCTGATAACATTATGAACTCTTATGCTAATTACCTAAGATAACAAGAATATATATTCATCTGATTTATAAAAACAAGTTAACCTAATTTGTGTCAGACTTTGTTTAAAGTAATATTAATGAGAAAACAACACCAAAACTGTTTAAAATAAAAGGTTAAACTGTTTAACTGATGAAGCAAATATTTCCAAAATACAGTCACAGGATACAAAACTGTAAAAATAGAACTGTTTTAAAAGTATATTATTTAAACAAGTCCAAGTAAAACATCACTAACAGCAATATGATTTGGCTGTAATCAATATTCTACAGGGAAGGCTGGATTTTCAAGGTAAGAGGAAGTTATTTATTGTCATTTTAGTAAGATTCCAACAAGAATTATTTGACTAGTTAATAAGGTATGAATAGTTCAGATAAAGTATTTTGTGTTTCAAAGAATTTAGAATATAATGATAATACTGTCTGTATGAAACATTTACTTCATATTATATTTGTTAAAGATTTTTATTAAATATATATAAAATATTATAAAATATTAGAACCTATATAACAAACTTAGAGATCATTCAAGTCTTAGTAGCATTCTTTCATTTATCATTTTCTACTGAAATTTTAACAAGTATTGTTTTTTTTACACTTTTATAAATATAAATATCTCCAAACACCAAAAGCATTAATAGCTATTGAGAACACTCTTAGTTATCATTATACTGAAGAAGAAAGTTAGCAAGAACCAGAGAAGCATGTTAAATAAAGGGATTTCAAACGAAGCAGTGTGCAGCTTAGAGGTTCGAAACAATTAAGAATGTCATAGCAGTACAAAAAATGTACATCCCAATACAACATAACAATCCTCTGGTTGTGATGTAGAATGACGCTGACAAGAATAAATGTTACTATTCTATGCATGAGGGCAGTATTCCACAGTAAAACATATTTAGGATTTGTAGGAAGTCTGTGCTTAGGTTCAATTCTTTAAAACAAAGAAACACAAATTGGAAAGATGTAGCTTTAACAGTGCTAGTAATAAGAGGCTACAAGAAGTTGATATGGCTGGTTGGTCTCTGTCCTGCAGTAAGGAGAATCCTTTAAATAAAACACTGTTTGTAATAAATGGAAGATGGTGAGGTTCTTTAAATAAACATTTGTATTTCTGAAACTCTGCCAAATCAGATTGGAGCCTGGTGTAGCCATCTGGTTCACCAGTCCTCAGTCAAATCGTCCAACCCATGCTAGCATGGAAAGCGGACATTAAACGATGATGATGATGATGATGATGTCATTGAACACTAGCAAATTTTAGAACCTCAGCAACATTTTGATTG
Organism: Octopus bimaculoides; assembly: GCF_046866305.1. NCBI lineage: Eukaryota > Metazoa > Mollusca > Cephalopoda > Octopoda > Octopodidae > Octopus > Octopus bimaculoides. The sequence continues at coordinate 139,433,507 of NC_142930.1, forward strand.
TTTTTTTCTTTTCTAACATTTATAATCTTAAGTGTTTCATAATTTACTACTATTTTTACTCATTGTTTAAATCTCCTTCTAAATGAGTCAGAACGAGAATCTCTACTTGATTACTCGATCTGGTGGAAGTAACAGCAAAATTTCCCTCATATTACAGTTAACTGTCTTCAAAAAGCACACACTTTATATTATTGTCCTGGACATACTAGAAGTCAAGGTCGAACGCCTTTGATTACTAGTCTGTTGGCACTAAACAACAACCTTCTATATTCATGCCTGATTCCTAGATGTTATAGTTTATCTTTCATGGAATACAAATCTACTCAATTCTAATATCTGCAATGTTAAGCAGAAGAGAGATAAATATTCTTAGGGATAGGATGCTAGGCTATCACAAACTAGTATTTCCCATAGAAGGAATTGGTTTGTTTGCTGGAAGACAACAGATTACATTACTGCTACTCACTACTTACTCTGCTGGACTCCACTACTAAGTTGTGACTTGGCTATGATCACAACGCAAAACTGGTGACAGATTACAAGACACCAAACTCTTTATTAGTTGCCAAATATTCTACCAGCTTTACCACCCATGCCTCCCCCTGTCTCCCTAAAGTTTATTACCTATTCACTCTCTATAGTTTCCATTCTATTCTCATCCTTTTATAACTTGTTACATCTATAAATGAATCACCAACTCATTTTTAGGTTATGACTTAACATTAATTAATGATGACTTAATGAAAATCTTATTTTAGTTGCCTTTAATTATACTAAGTAGTACATTTTTTTTACAAGGAATATCATTTGTATTCTTTTTTTAATGTTTTATGTTTATTTTTTTTATGAAGTTTATATTTTTTCTACTGAATTCTGAGTTAGTTTTATAAGCAAAAAAAAAAAAAAAAAAAAAAAAAATTTTTATCAAAAGCAGAAGCTACTTTTCAAAATAGTTAAAATGGCAATAGGGAAATTATTGTTTAAACAAAAATGCATTCTAAAATCAGGAAAGTGTTATAATAAACCTTACCAATAACATGTTCTTTTCTCAACATCAGATTAAATATTAACCCTTTAACATTCAGATTACTCTGCCAAATTTAATATTTATTTATTGACATTGTTTTGAATTAGCCATGTGTTATGTCCTAGCTTTGAGAATTTGATGATGTAATTTAATTTTTAGAATGTCATTTTAGAGTTGGTGGGAGAGGCCAGATTTGGCTGGTTTGAATAAGGGTTAAGGTAGTATTGCACTCATTTATGTTAACTGTATACTTATTTGCTCAAATTTAATATCAATTTTAATTTTTCAATTAGTAAAGTAACTTGTGTATATATGTATATATATATATATATATATATATATATATATATATATATATATATACATATATATATATATATATATGTTTAGCTTTTGAAAACTTCTAATTTTAACATGCAGTATATGACACAGAAATCTTCTGAATATACACATATATATATATATATATATATATGTTTAGCTTTTGAAAACTTCTAATTTTAACATGCAGTATATGACACAGAAATCTTCTGAATATACACAAATATATTATTTCAAATAACACAACAAATAGCAACACGTATGACAAAAGTTGATAATTTTTTCAAAAACTTAATTCATATTATCTTGAAATTTTATGTACATAATAATGAATCAGGAGAAATGTGCATTGCTATTAGGCTATAAAAAAATACAAAGCATGCAGTTGATGTGTCAAATACACAATTAAAAATGATTCATCTTACCATTTTATATTATGGAAGTTTATACAAGTGTGATAGGTCCTTGAGAAGGAAAACTTGAAGAAATATCAATCAATCAATTTTACTTTTTTAAAAGTTTGGTTATTTTTGATGAGTAAAGAGCCACAAAAAAAGATATTAAGCAGCAACACTGTCTTATAATCATGGATATGATGTAAAAATAATTGCAGGCATATGAGAAGAATGACATTCCTGTTTTCCCAAGATTATTAACAATGTGAGTGAAATAGTGCAATATATGTATATATATATAGAGCTATATAGTAGTGCAATATAGTAGAGTAATACAATAATGTAATAGCTATAGAGCAATATAGTAGAGCGATACAGATCATGAAATGCCTATAAAGCAATATAGTAAAGCAATACCTATACACAAATGTAATAGAAGAATACCTATTGAGCAATATCTATAGAGTAATTGTCATTCATTGATGGTTACTTGAAAATTCCCTTGAGTTTCCTCCTGTTAGCTGATTTGTTGGCATTGATCAGCTGAAATACTTGAGCACTGGCTTAAAAACTTCCCAGGCCTATCATCCTTTTCACAAAGTCTGAAAAAATACATTTAAAAAAAATTCTGTGGTGACAGGAGGTGGGAGTTAAACTCAGAATGTACTAAGTAGTAAGCCAAAACAAATGCCATAAAGCATCTCATCCAAAATCATATTACTCTAGGGGAAATAGGAGTATAACACACACAGCAAATACAGAGATGCAGAACTTATAGAGTGATACAGTAATGTGATATCTAATATTTTAAAAGTGCAACAACTAATATTTCTATCAATCAAATTTGAACCATGCAAAACGAAATTGAAAATTAAATAAAAATATATACTGCTATTACTTATAGAGATAACTTGTTTACAGTATAAAATAAGACCAAGCAGATGTAACAATATCACACAAACGAGAAAAGCAGACCTTGTTGACAATAAAACTTATATCAGCGAACAACAGAATGAATAAAACTTCAACACCATATCCAATGAAATAACAAATACAAAAATATACTTTAATTTGTATAGTTTATCTGGATTTTGAGGGGTTTCGTGCTCTAAAACAAAATTATATTTTATTGCAATGGTGAACAATAGCATCATTGAATACAGTTTCTAATTTGGCATTCACATTTTCTCTGCATTTGTGGCAGTAAGAGTGACAAAGGACTGTGTAAAACAAATATCAGAAAGGGACTTCATGCAAAAAGTATATTTAAAAAAAAAAAATTTTATCATCACTGCTTTTACCACCATCTGTAAACAATATGGATGCATGGACATAACGACAATAAATTATGATAATGCTTTTTTATTTTCTGCCTACCACCATAAGTGTAGAGTTCTTCTGGTCTAAAAAGGACAATCAATCTGCCATGTACAAAGGCACAAGTTGCAAGCAAGTTTGGCATGTGTGCACAAAAATCCAAGTGAACTTGCATATGTGCATGTGTGTACAAACATAGGTGGAACTGCATGAGGTCTGTGCATGTATGAGTAAAATGCAAGTGGGTCAGCATGACATGTTTACTTTCATACAAGTCAGTTTGTCGAAAGTGAATAAGTAATGGATTTAATAACTTAGTATACCTTCAAATGCGGAGGCATGTGGCTTAGTGGTTAGGGTGTCAGCACCATGATTGTAAGATTGTGGTTTCGATTCCTGGACTGGGCGACGCATTGTGTTCTTGAGCAAAACACTTCATTTCACGTTGCTCCAGTCCACTCAGCTGGCAAAAATGAGTATCGCTGTGATGGACTAGCGTCCCGTCCAGCTGGGGAACATATACGCCATAGAAACCAGGAAATCGGGCCCATGAGCCTGGCTAGGCTTTAAAATGGCGCATTTATTTATTATTTTTATACCTTCAAATATGAGATCATGTTCCTAGCTTCTACATGTTTTCTAGTGATAAGCTGAGCTAGTCACAAAGGTGAAAACAAAAATTATCATAGAGTTCTTAGTGTAAACTGCAATTGTGAAAGATGATAAGTTGCTAATGATGATGAGGGATCATTGATGAGTTCATGTGTGGTTTTGGTATGATACTCATGGTGTTCCCTGCAAAGATAAATCTGAGTTGCCCAGTGACCGCTGCATCTGAGCTGGTACTTCATAGCTGGAATATGCTAATTTTAGGTAAAGTGAAATGATAATGTAGTTGAAACATGTAGCCTCTAACATTATGCTGAGCGTCAGGAAACTGTATTTCAAACAATGAAAAGCTGGATAGTAGGCTAGAAAGGATTATCTTTAAGTTCACAACTGAATGAAATATTGACAGCGTGGTGATAGTAAGTTTAGAACACAGATTTGTAGTATTTCATAGCTGTTTGATGAATTGGGTTCACCAATGTAGTAAATATTGGTGAGAGAGCAAGTGCTGTCCAATCATTCCAGGGGTACCTTCAGACATTTTGGTAATCTCCTGTATCCTTATTTTAACTTTATTTTGTTATCAAGCATATTGAGTAAGGATGAGAGAATAAGTCTGATGTGTGTGCAGCTCTTTCCCCACAATAAAAAGATAACCTTACACTAGTTTAGCA